>NW_026854104.1:0-233383 GCF_026571515.1 Ruditapes philippinarum
TCCCTTCATTTTGTTTATATTAACTTTAATATCTTGTATACAAAATTTGTTATTAATTATAAAAAACCCGCATTACAAACAGTTCTTTTGTTAGCACTTTAGGGTTATAAATTTTCCCACACGCAAACACAAAAAGATACCAGTTACTTAGGTATAAGGGGAAATTCTAAAATACCTAGAAATTATTTTTTCGTTTCGTATTTCAAAAAATGGAAATCATTATTAGCTATTATATCAATACTAGCTGATAAACTCCCCATTCCACCACGCGTTGTTTTATTTATGTTTAACCACTACCTATATGGATAATCATTATAAACACTGAACGTATTACTCAAAACAATTTTGATATTCAAAATCAACATTTCGAAGTTTAGTGACTTTCTAAATTAAACATCACTTTAAAGCTGCATGCCTTCTGATGAATGAGAAATGTAGGAAAAAGTAAAAACGATTTAAAATTCAAGTAATAACTTACGCCCTTATGAGCGATAAAGATGATTTTTGCAAATACAGCTTAATAAACTCTATGTTCAATAATTTTATCTTTAATGGTCAGTCTTATATAAGTAATATTCGAAAACAAACCCAGAAAATTATCTACTTTCAAATAAATCAAAAAATTGCGTTAAACTCCATCATTTGTGTAGAATTGCCGATCTCATCAGCTACCAAAATACCCCCTCCCCTACACCGTCTCTTCTTCTAAGCAACATCTGTCCGAATCCGATGCACGCCTTATAACCTAATGAGTCGTGCAGTTATTTTATGGTGCAATGGAAGAGTTAGTGATTGTTAAAAATGTTGCTTCACCAAAATTTCACGATGCTTACTCAATGATAAATCAGAAACTTACAACAACAGTTTAATTTGTTAAAAGTCATTTTAATACATCATTGTATTAAATGTTGGACGACATTCTTCTTTCTTTATAATGCGATTTATTCGTGTACACGGGGTCAACGACCCTATACAAATAGTGAAAAGTCATCTCTGTAAAATACATCCATTAAACTTAAACGTTAATTTAAACAAATATTCATAAAAAAACAAACTCTAAGGTTTTATATGTTTATTAAAGCAGGGTCATTCACATTACATGAATATATTTTTCGACGCAAAAAAGTGTTTTTCTCTCAAAATAATTTGCTATGAAATGATCACTTAACGCACTAACGAAAAATAAAATTTATATCATAACAAAATACACTCTGTGCACCACGATTGCGCACCATACTCAGCTTTCAAGTTACATAATCTTACTCATCTTAAAACATTGTTCTTTCGATATTTTCAAAAAATAAAAAGTTGTATGATCTGAGAAGATCGAATCTTACATTTTTTATAGCCATTTCCTGCTTAAGCGAGATGAATTCACACTATTAACATGTTAAAATGTATCAAAACGAATTAGAGTTTATCGTCGCGATAATCATGAAACATTAACAATAAGAAATGGTTTGCGTGTTACAGCATAACATCAGGCGGTCACATTTTAGTTTGTAACACTTTCTTATACTTTTTCTGACATAATGAGAACAATGCTCTGATTGGTCAATTATAGGCATGCAGTATATTTAAGTAATTGTAATTATCATAACTATATGTAGTTATCTTTAAATCATACTTTACCCCATTGTCTGAGTTTTATTTATTATTGGTCTCTTTGCCAAAATCTATGATATATACAATTTGTACCTTGTCACATGGCGTGCCATATTTGTTCTTTTATTGAACGTAAAAGTAAATGTCAAGGTCATTAATAATAACGTTGGCCTAAGTTAGCATTGTTTGTCAACTTCAATGGATGCAAAAAGACAAAGTTCTTTGCAATTGCATCATTTATTTTAACTTGATATTCTAATTAAAGATATTATAATTTGATTTTGTTTATAGAAACACACTATACATGTATAGCAAATCCTGGCAAAGTGAATGTTTTATACATGCAATAATTGATTTTAAATGAAGACAAATGACGGCTATAAATTACGTTTTTACATCCTGGAAATTGACATAAAAGGAAATTTATATCACCCTTTGACGACATATTTAAATTCAAATTTATCGTCTGCTTTGAAATGCGCGCGAACTGCTTCAATGATCGCGTGTTGATAAAGACATACAAGTTGCGCGTTCATCTGTTTCTGATTATTTTAAATTAATATTGCAACATGATCATAGAGAAAACTTTATTACATTTTACACGTACTTTTAATTTAAAATGTATAGGTAAATGTGCATTTAAGTTGTTGATTTAAAGTGTTTGTACGCATCTAGATTTATTCTAATATTATTTGAGCTTATTTCACATGTACGATAACTAATTAATGATATGTTTTATAAGTCATTTATAATATATACCAAAACTACAGTTACGTAGTAGAAGGCCTTCCCTCTGGAACGCGGGAAGTGACGGGTTCAATCACCGGACGGTTTATATTATGGGTTTAATAATGTTTACCAGCACGTTCATGTGACTGGTGGTTTGTCCACGTGATGCAACACTGTAGACGCCATCGGCTTTATGAATGGGAACGATAAAACAATCATTCAATCAATAAATGTTGTGCTCATTGCGCAGAAAGATCAAATATTCTCTTCCGAGGACATTGGTACTTTGCATTCTTCATCATTTAAATACAAAACAATCTGAATGACTTAAAAATGTAGATTACTATAATCAAAATTAGCAGAATAAATAGCTCAAAATAGAATTCTTCCCCTTACATTTCTGGACTTGCCACCAGTATAAAGCTAGGCCAGCCTGCATATACGTACACTTTGTTGACTGAATATCTTTTAATTTCCATCTTGATACATGTGTCCCTAAATTCCTAAAAATTGATAGTTGACTTGCCTAAAATGAAAGTTTGGCAAGTCCATTTATGACATTCAGCTTGTTAAGGGTTAATGTTTGATTTTGCCTTTTTTCAGAGATGAAGTACAAAAGGTGTTCGACAAATACACAATTAACTTTGTCCGACGACTGAACAAAGTCACTGCATTACGGATGTTTAAGGAGGAATTCCAGCTTGATGACGATAGATCGGAACTTATGTTCGAAATGTTCGATAAAGACGGCAATGATATCCTTAGTGCCTGGGAATTCTATCTATTTTATACCACTTTTGGATATAAGTAAGTTTGATTCTTTTTAATTCTGCTTAAGCCGGTGCTGGGGGACGTGGACGGTAACTTACACTTTTAGTTACCTTCCATGAACAGGCTCAATCAAGCCTGGCCTGCACATTCTCAATTCTGTCGTTTAAGGCTTTCTCTGGGGATTAAGTAAGATATGAAAAGTGTATGTGTCTTATATTCTGTAATTTTATGAGAAAGTAATTTAGTTATATAAAATTTCTCAGATTTTATAAATAAGTTGATAAAATAAATGTAGATAAATTTATAAACCATTTGTTAAGAAAGTTTATAAAATATATAAAAAGAATGTTAACTTACATGTGGAATGTTAATTTATGCAATAAAGTTGTTAAGTTATACATTTATAACTAACTTGTTAGTTAATATTTCAAAACCAAAACGGCAAATTCCAAAATCAAACACTTTTTACCTCTTTATCAAAATAAAGAACAAAAATGTAATTTTACCGAATAACATGCATTTTTTAAAATTGTTCAACCATTATCAAAAGACTTTAATACCAATGTTAATAGTGACATAGTCGTTTGTCAAATGTCTATATTTTAGTGAAATTGTCCATTCTCACAGTCGAATGTCTTATTAATGGCATACTAACCTTTCTGGTCGAGGAACTATAATTAATTGAAACACATATCGAACTTTAATGTCACATAGACCTATTGTTTTTTGAAATGTTTCTTTGCCGCGAGCGAATTCACGCAACGGACCAGCTAGACAATAGTGAACTCAAAGTCGTTCATTAGCGTTCGACGTTTAAAGTACAAATGAAAAAGATATTAGACTTTTAACAAAACAACCACAATTTATCGTGCTTATTTAGAATGGTGTAATTGCAGGTCACGAATGATATACCAAAATATGTCGCTAAACTTTAGATTAAATTTTCTTGCTTTGTATACTAAATGTCATTAAAGCTTGTTTCAAATTTTATTTGTACATCCATAGTTGAACAATAGATCAATTTTAGTTACTGGCTGGTCAGACAAGCGTTATTTAAGACTGTCTGGTTGGTTCTAAACCAAATATACAAGGGATGGGATTTTTTTTATAGCAAAACGTTTAAAGAATGGCTTATAAATCGTTGCAATGCATTGTGTTATTGTAAAATCTATTGTTGGTGTGTATCTTTACTTCTTTTAAAGAATTGCCAGTTTCATTTCTTTAATGAATTGCCAGTGGTACTTTTGTTGTCAGTATGTTAAACTTATCTATCATTAACAGACATTTTAAAAGATTTCTTATGAACCGTTCATGTTTAAACTTTGACGTATCGTTTTTTTTTTTTGTTTAATTACATTTGTATTTACCTTGCATGACTAAAATACAATATTGTGTAACTTTGAACACATACGTATCTTGTATTGTACAGTATACAACAGCAATACGAAATAATATAGGTATTTTCTGTCACATTCTGTAACTTCAATAGGAATGACATACTTCTAAATAAAGATGGCATTATTGAGTTATAATTTCTTTGACAAAAGTGTTTTTTTTCATTTTCAGTTCCAACGAATATCTAGAAAGATTTGAAAAGTTAAATGGCGGTAAAGGTACAGCCGATATTGCCGGTCTTTTTGACTTTCTTAAAGAGTTGAAAACTTTAAGTGGTCGAGCATTTGAAGACGAAGAAGTTGAAAAAGCTATTATGGGATGTGCGGGCGACAAAGATCGATCAATTGATAAGAAAAAGTTTATTGAACTTGTGTGTCGTATAAAGTTGACACGACATTGAGGGGCATATATTAATAATAAGATGGTTGTGACTTAACAACTTTTCACGTGCTGTAAAAATGATAGTATTGTGAAGTGTATTGATAGAAAACGGCAAATTTGAAATATTTTTTACTATGGAAATATATTTGTACTTCTTTGTGACCAACGCAATATCATGTTTTTATTATATTATATTGTCCTTTTTACGCGGAGAAATATCACTGTAATGGATGCAAGTTTTAGTTAATTTGGCATAATACTTCACATGTGCCGGGTGAACTACAGAGTGGACAGGAGGTGTTGAAAATTTACTGCATGTTGTTTAATAGAAATTTCATTAGTTTTATAATGATAATATTGTTTATTCTAGAACTCATATTTTTATTTTTCAATAGCATATTGAATTTGTATGTTACGTCAAAGGCAATAATTCCATTTCATCTAAATATTTATTTCTGCCTTTTTTGACATTCCACCTGAAAGTGTGACATTCATTGTGATGTTTGTTTGACATTCCATCTATGTTTCGTATATATTACGTTATTGAACTTTTTTATTCATAATTTATTAAATTTGTTTATTATTGTAAAGCATATTTTTTCATTCATTTGAAATCATCCTTGTTCAATTATTTTTTTTTACATCTGTCATCTTTCTTTAGGATAATAAACTTTTCAAAGCTTATGTAAGATGCGTTTTTGTTTCTTACCCAGAATGGTTTGCATTAACGTTTTGTGACTTGTATTATTTGAATTAAAATTATAATAATCAGTCAATTATAATTGTACATTTTGTATGATATAAAGTCATGTATCAGCTTCATATTAAGTTGGCAATTGATTATGGCCATTGAATGCAAAGGTATTCTCCAACACATCACTGAAAAAACTTACCTGAAGACATTATCATTGGTGTACAATTTATTTACATTGTGGATTAAAGGATGTATATACATTCCTTACCATAAAATATGGAAAATATGAACTTTACGAGTGAAGACATAAAATGGCTTTAAGGAACATATGTTACATTTCTTACTTTACTCACCTTTTGTTGAACCAATTTTGCACAGCCTGCCAGTTTTCATTACTACATGAAATTAATTCACAGTCTGACAGATTTCATTATTCATATGAAGCGAAAATCATCTTATAAATAATGGACATAGTGTGATGATCTCACGACATGGACGTCATTTCTTACATAATTGATTTGACCGGCCTGTTAAGTAATATTAAAGTCGACGTTTTTGCTAGTTATGTAAGTGCATATTGACAGAAACGTAGTAGAAAGATTGGATGAAAAACATTCCCCTGGGCAAAGTTTGCAACTGAAACTAGAGTAGTTTCTAACGATTTGGTCGATTAACAAAATTGACGTCAAAATGCAGTTGCCAACGTAAATAATATTTGATAAAGATTCACTCTTTTAAACTGATGCATAGATTTCAACTCTCTTGATCTAATTATATTCTTTCGGGACAGATCAATGAACATAGAGAAAAGTGTACGTGCACTGAAACACGATTTTAATGTCCATTTTATCTTTAAAGATAGGTATTTTTACGTGGAATGTCAATATAATGTTTATTCTACCTTTTCCTGAAAACGAACTAGAGCAATCTAGTACGCTGGGCATCAATCAAGTTTGTTTCGTTTCTGTGCAGGGAAATGTTCGGTACAAATCAGTTTGCAAGACTGCAAGAAAAAAAAACACATTGAAAACAATTTATGGTTTCATTTATTTCGGACTGCACTTTATCAGAAAAACGCCTACAACTTTTCACTTTTATCAGAATAACGCCTACAGATTTTTTTCTTGAATTCAAATTTTAAATTACATAATAATTATATAGAGATTTTATGAAAAATGACGAAAAATGACTTATATTCTCAAATACTTTCTATATCAAACAAAGATGGCTTCACATTTCATTTGGGACATAAACATGTTTTTTTTAAAGAATAAAACAATTATTGTGCCTTATTTGTTTAAAAATTATAGTTTATTTTAAAAACAAAATAGGTAAAATGAATACAGCAATTACAAAAGTTGTTTTGATGAATCCGCATGTGAATAAACAAGTCTTTCTATTTAAAGAACAAGTTGCAAAAAACATTTAGGCTGTTTACTTAATATTACATTTTCACGACAAGGTCGCCGCATCACCATCTTGTAATTTTAATGAATAAAGTCACGCAGTGAAAGTTTCGGTAATAACTTTAAAAGTTATTCATGGGATGACAGATTACCTAAAATTATTATAAATTTAGAAAATTCCGATCATTAAACCACATTTTAAATCGAAAACATTTCAACATATCAATATTCTTAAAGAGGGGATGTTTTATTAACGAATAATCAGAGTAGTCATATGGGGATATGCAAATATCATGAAGTAAAACACTCTTACAGGCACATTATGCCTCAGAGATCCATATGTTTTAGAAATGTCAAACATGTGTTTAATAACGTTTTGATAATGAATTAAGAGCATTTTAGAACATGCAGTAATGTGTTGTTCAAATTGCATAATATAAACAAAGCAGTATTTTAACTTCCATTTCGTTCTAAAATACTAATCAAATTCTGCTCAAGTTATTCTTAATTTATGCTAAAGTTATGTGAAATTATTTTCTGGATACAAGCATGCCATTAGCGTTTACATGATTGATAAGTACAATCATTTCTTTCTAGCACTCTTAAGTGATGTTTCCCTTACGATATTGTTGTAAGAAATGAACTGGCAATCCTTGACTTATAAATGTGCTCGGTTTTGTAGATATATACATGTAAATACCATACTGTGAAGATTACGAAGAAAAAAGTAATTTGAAAAGAGCAGCAGCCAAATAATTTCACTTCAATGTTTAAATGCGAGAAACCCTGGTGTGTGCCACAATGACCTCTCCATACCAGTTTTTAAACTTTAACTAAAATGAAGACACGTTGCAATCATTGGCCCAATAACAGCATATATTATGTATATACATATCACGATATAGCAAACAGTAGATTAAAACGTTTAATGTCCTTTGCTACGAGATTTTTTTCAATATGTTTATATATGTTTAGAATTTAAAAAAAAATAACATTAATTGAAAAAATGTATTGATTGGTATTTTTAAACTGTTCATCGGTATAATACTAGATAAATCTAGCTTTATGAAGTTTTACATTTAGAATTATCTATTTATTACCACACAAAAAAAATAAAGACAATAAAATTAATTGACAGAAAAGTGCTGTAACAACTAACAATATTCATTGCATAAACAATATCTCTTCATTTAAAAATTTGTAAATTGAGACCCGAAGAAAACAGAATTATTAAATAAAATTGATTTAAAAAAATGTTGGTTCATCGTCCATACACATATACAAGTACTTGCAAGAGTGAATACAATACTATCAGTTATCAGTAATTTATTTTACATATTATATTTACATGTAAACATAATATTATGTACATACCATAACAAAGAATATATGCATGAAGAAAAAATACACCCAAATTAAATTTGTTAGATAGAGAAAACTTGTGATATAAAAATCTGGAAAAAGGGTGTTCCCCGGGCAGCAATAATCACAACAAAATAACATGAAAATTGCAGACTCAGTTTGATTGAGTCTGTTCATGAGGGATAATGAAAAAAGTGCAATAGTGTAAAAGGAAGAACGTAGAAAAGACATAGTTTACCCAAATAAGGTCAAGTGAGTAGATACATCAGAAGAGATACGATTTGCAATGCGATAAATAAAAATGAAATAAATTGCTGCTCTGACATACACTTTACTTGATTTCAGTGGTTACAGGTACTTGTTATTTTTCTGATTGTAAAATATTGATACAAAGAACTGTTTTAAGAGCTTAAGAGACACAAATATTGTTTGATATGGTTAAACTGATTTTATCATTTAAAACCCATAGGTTATTTTTTCATTGAAACATGTGGTTAATTCGTTTATATTTCACCTGTAATGAAAAGAACAGAAAAAAAATCTAAATTGAATATTCCTGACACGAGACAGGTTTAATTATATTCCTACTTTTTAAATTCAAACAGGCGAAATGGATGAACGATCATATATTTGAGAGAAGATATAGTTTGAGCATTCGTCTATTACTAACTTGGCTCAGCAATTTTGGCATAATTACGTGACATCTGTAGTGTTCATTGTGTGATTGCAGTTAACAGACTTGAATACTCGATGTCTATTCGACATTTCGTCGTCCCCTTTTCATTGACATACTCGTAACTTGATAAGGAGTGGTTAAGTATGGAAGTCGGGCTTACTTATCAAATTTACCTCGCCAAAATCTCTATATCTAATTTGATAGAGCGACATATTACTCATTTAATTTGTCAAAAAAGTCTCTTCTTGCCAAGGATAACATTATGTTGGTCCCTTTACAATGATTACATTTTATTATCATTAATAACAATTCCGATAGAGCAATGACTTTTGAGTTTTAGTGGTCTGGTACACGTGATTGCCTTCCTTTTGATTTAAGAGACATGTACTCTACAGTTTAACAGTCAATGGTTTTATATAGATAATGACTTTATTAAATGTCTTTTTTAAATATTTCATATGGAATTGTGAATTTCTTTGCTCATTTAACATGGCTTTAACATACAATTATCCAAGATTTCATATATTTTGCAACGTTTCATTATTAAAAAAACGTTCCAAGACAAATCAAACAAATTTTGATTTTTAAAGTATGAAACACACGGCAATAAAATAAAGTCTTACGAATCAAAAGTATAAAATTTATTTCTGTATGTATCGCTGGGCACTTTAATGTCAGTGTTTATATCGACACGGCCAGTTGTCAAATGTCTTCATTAAAGTGAACTGTAGAAACATTAAATATATTTCAAGTGAAAAAAAATAAATGATTATATATACTAAACTAGAAGGCAAATACTTGGTAGGTCAGTCATCAGAATCGATTTCAACGTAAAACATTTTTGGAACGCCTAGTTAAGGGATAACCCCATTTATTTTCCCCGCCATTGGTCAATATTTATGATCTTAATAAGGACACAACGGTCTCCTAATGTGTTTGGTTTTATTAATATTAAATATACAATTCAGGGCATTACAAAGACCAGGGAAAAACAAGAAGAACAACAGTAACAGCAAGAACAATTGCAAATAAAAAATTATATATACGGAGAGAAGATGAAAATTAAAATAAGAAAATAGTGGGAAAAGAATAATAAGCAGATATTAAACTTACATGAAAAATACAGTATTTTAAGAAAAAGAGACATTGGAGAGAAACGGGTAAAAGATAAAACTAAATTATGAGAAGATACGAGTATAATGGAGAAAATAAGAAACTCTCAAAGAAGATGAGTGATAAAAATCAGAGGAAGATGTAGACATAGATGAAGGACATAAGGGAAGTGGAGTGATGCACATTTGGTTTAAAGGTAATAAAAAGAATGTATGTTAAACTCTTCTTTCTGCTATACCGAACACAATTCAAATTTTCAAAGCCCAAGGTATACTTTCTTTGCAATTTAAGTTTGTTACAAAAAAGTACAGCAAATTTTAAAAATATTTAAAATGTTTTCCTAAGGTTACAGGTAACAGGTGGACACTAATTTGATATTTGAAAATGAATAAACAAATCATTATTATGTCTTGTAACACTTATCAGATTCGGGATTACGGTTAACAAAAAACGTGTCAGCAAGTTAAGCTGCAGGATTTAGATAAATGAAAAGTAAATTATCTTCAGCAAAAAATGTCAAATTACACCTTTTGATAAACAATATTTGGAATTTTACAGTCACATTTTAATCAAACAAGTTTCTTACGTACAATTATAATGTCTCACAATCTATGTTTTTAAATATTTGTATTTATACATAGAAGTGCCTCACCCTCCAAAAAATAGAGCCAAAATCGTGGATTTCTTAATCTTACCGGGAAGTTTGTCTTAGCATTTAAGGTTCTATATATCATTATTTAAATTTAATCTTCCCTATATATTTCTTCATCTATTTATGATAAATTTAATTAAACTGAGACAGTTAAATTGATTTGCATTAGAAGGAAAACATCCAACATGCATACGCAAGTATATTCTATCTTTTTTAAAAATAAATTTAGGGGAAAAAATACAAATTTGTCTTTAATTTCATATGAGATCATAACAATAACGTGTGCTCAAATGTTTAACTGGAAACGTACATTTTCTTTAGCTTTAATGTCTGTTTGATAACTCGGTAGTACAGGTTTTGTTCTCCTGCACTGCGAGTCACCTTTTTTTGGTTCGGTTTGCATTGCATATAGTATATACAGTATAGGTCACATGGCGACAGAATCGAAAGTCCGTGCCGGGATTCGAGCCAACATGCACTGCAGGGAGGAGCAAGTGGTTTGAAGTCAACTACCTTATCCACTCGGGCACAGATGCTCCAGCTACTCATTATGTTAGTGTTATTAATATCGCAGAAGGTGTGTGTGCCTTTTTTACATATTTCTACAAGCTTAATGCTGTCAAAGGAGAGAAATGAATGACAGCCAATTCAATAAGGAAAATTATACTATTTTGAATGTCAAATATATTAATACATCGGAGGTGACAATTATTCGAAACCAAATTATTCTTTTCTAAAGTAAATGATGCAAAATTAAACTGATAAAAAATACTCTTTCATGGTGCAAATTGCACGAAGATAATAACATAATTGCGTTAAAGCAACGCTGGAGATATACTCGTCAAATGAGAAATAATCTTCCTTTTTATCTATTACATTTTGCCTGCTCAACAGGCCCTGCTGTCTTTTTTTTTTAATTTTATTCCATTTGTGCAATAGAAGGAACGAGTACAAATACTAATGCAGTGCACACAGAAAATGATATCTCTTTAAATATCAGATTCATTTTCAGTATTATCAAAATATCACCGATTTCACTTATTCATAAGCACATTATTTTTGTCCCAAAGAAAATGGAGAAGATGTAAGAGAGATGTAATAGAATTATTTTTGGATGTTGTTGGGGATAGATCTAATTGTCGTATGCTTGCATGTCTCTTCGACAATAAGTGCAAATAATCTTAATAACATTTTGATAACTATTTGAAACAAATCAAATAACATTAAAGTTTATTTATGATTACAAAATTTAAGTTCAATCAATCAAAAAGAAAAAAAAAAGAAGGAGCGTGATATTATTTTAAATGTGACATAGTGAATTATTTAGATCACGTTTTTTTCCAAAGTTGGTGATAATTGTTGCATGCTTGTATGCTCACGGAACTAATTTAAATTAAGCTGTGACAACTATATGATATTTTTCCAATTATATGTTACATTATTTTATCATTACAAAATTAAGAGTGAATCATCAAAAATAAAGAAGTTTGCACGTTGTTGTAAATTTGACATTCTTTGATATGTGGGTAAGGAGTAACCATTTTGTCAGAAAACTTCTAGTATCTAGGTCAGTATCTTGCTCCAGAATGACAAAACACAGAACACTTCAAGTAAAATGTGTGCAAAATTTAGGGATAAATTTACATTTCATATTTTGGTTGGTTGGTGTTTACGTCGCACCGAAACAGTATAGGTCATATGGTGACTTTCCAGCTTTATTTGTGGATGATAACCTCTGGTGCCTCTCTGTACATTATTCCAGGCCCTAGTGGGCATCTGTGTATAACTACCAACATTCCGTAAGCTACCTTGATAGTTTCCGATGTTACATAATAAATGGAAACAGGCGTACAAGAAAGCATACATATGATCGTTAATCTACTATATTAGAACATTACTCTCTAAAATAGAACTTACAGGAAGTAGTTTGTAAAATTGTACCCGCCATTAAGGTCTAAAATTAAACGGTAAAATTATGACAACGTGTGACAGCCGCTATCCATACCTATACGGATGAAATTAGGCCCATTAAAGATAACGCTTTTTTGGTACACATGTTTCCCCTCCTTTTGATTGAAGAGACATGCACTTTACATTTTAACAATCAATGATTTTATATTGACTCTGCTTTATGAAATGTCTTTTTAAAAAATGTCTTATGGCATTGTCAATTTCTTTGATCACTTAATATGGTTTTAACATACTATTATCCACGATTTCATTTTTTTTGCAAACAACATTTCATTATTTCAGTTGCTATTTTGAAAATCAAACAAACATTTTTTTTAAAGCATGAAAACAGGGCAATAAAATAAAGTCTTACAAATCAGAGGTATAAAATTTATTTCTGTATGTATCACCAAACACTTTAATGTCAGTGTTTATATCGAAACGGTCAGTTGTCAAATGTCTTCATTACAGCGAACTGTAGCAACATTAAATGAACATATGTATTTCAAGTGAGAATACTTTATAATGTTGAAGAGTATACTATACAAGAAGGCAAAAACTTGGTAGGTCAGTCATCATAATCGTATTAACGCGAAACAGAAACTTAGTTTATTACAAACAAATCAGAAAACTGATTGTCAGTACAACTCAATTGGTTAATAATATTAATGATCTTAATACGGACACATCGGTTCTCTTGATGTTGCTTTTTAATACTAAATATACAATATAAATCAGTAAATGTCAAGAAAAACAGCAGTCACAGCAACAACATTTGCAAATAAAAAATTTAAAAAATTATTTATACAGAATGAAGATGAAAATTAAGATAAGAGAAATGTGAATAAGAATAATAAGCAGTTAAATTATAAACATGAAAAATACAGTATTTTAAGAAAAAAAGGTACGAGAGAAAAACAAAAGAGGAAACTAAATGAGTCGGCAGAATGGAGAAAATAAGAAA
Source organism: Ruditapes philippinarum (assembly GCF_026571515.1). NCBI lineage: Eukaryota > Metazoa > Mollusca > Bivalvia > Venerida > Veneridae > Ruditapes > Ruditapes philippinarum. The sequence continues at coordinate 13,699 of NW_026854104.1, forward strand.
CTATAAAGGAAAATGAGGGATAAACAAAAATAGATAAAGAAGTACACATAGCTTATGGGAATAAGAGGAAAGGGGTGAGGCACATTTCGGTGAAGAGGTTATAAAAATAAAGCATGTCAAGCTCTTTCATTGTTAAAAGCCAAACACAATTCGAATTCTCAAAGCCCAAAGTATACTTTCTTTGCAATTTAAGTTTGTTACAAAAGAAGTCATGCAAATTTTAAAAATAGTTAAAATGTTTTCCAGAGTTAACAGGTGGACACGTATTTAATATTTTAAATTGAATTAACAAATCATTATTATGTCTTTCAACACTTATCAGCTTCAGGATTACAGTTAACAAAAACGTGTCAGCAAGTTAAGCTGCAGGATTTAGATAAATGAAAAGTAAATTATCGTCAGCAAAAATGTCATATTACACCTTTAGATAAATAATATTTAGCATTTTAAGGTCACATTTTAATCAAAAAAGTATCTTTCCTACAATTATAACGTCTCACAATCTACTTTTTTTTTTAAATATTTGTATTTCTTTAAAGAGTGTGTGAGACCAAAAAGAGAGTCGAAATCGTGCATTTCTTTATCTTAAAAGGAAGTTTGTCTAAGCATTTAAGGTTTTTGAAAGAAAGTCTCTATATCAGTATTTAAATATAATCTTCCCCATATATTTCTTTTATCTATTTATGGTACATTTAATTAAAGTGAGACAGTAACATAAATTTGCATTTGAAGGAAAACATGCAACATGCATTCACAATTTATATTCTGATTTTTTTTAATAAATGTAGGGGGAAAATACAAATTTATCTTTAATTTCATATGAGATGATCAGATTATCATAACAATGATTTGTGCTCAAAGTTTTTCACATTACGTTACATTTTCGTTTGATTAAACTCAGTAGTGCAGGCTTTGATCGTAACCAAGTCCAATTTACTCTTTGATCTCATGACCTAACTTTGTTTGCTTGGAGTTACGTCGCACCAACACAGTATAATTCACATGACGAGTTTCCAGCTTCACTGGTGGAGGAGGAATGAACTAACGGGCATCTGAATAGAATCACCGACGTTCCGTAAGCTCGCTGGATAGTCTTCACATAACAGAATCCAAAGTTCCTGTCGGGATTCGAACCCTCAGCAGTGAGGTGCAAGTGATTTGAAGTCAACGATATTAACCACTCGCCATTCCTTTAGTTAGTGTTCTATCGAAAAAGGTTTAGGTGCATTTGCACATATTTCTACATGCTTAATGCTGTCAAGGAAAAGAAATGAATGTCAGCCAGAATCAACAAGGAAAAAGTTACTTTTTTTAAATGTCAAAATATCTATTTTCAGACTTTAAATACATCAGAGGTGTCAAGTATTCGAGACCAAATCATTCTTGATGCAAAATTAAACTGAAATAAAATACTCTTTCATGGTGCAAATTGTACAAAGATAATAACATAATTGCGTTAGAGCAACTAGAGATAAACTCGTTTAAATTAATGACTTGATGAAACATTTTCTTCCTTTTTATCTTTTACATTTTGCCTGCTCAGCACGCCCTGCTGTCACTTTTTAAAATGATTTGATTGTACAATTGAAGGAACAAGTACAAATACCAATGCAGTGCAGAAAGAAAATGATATCTCTTAAAATGTCAGCTTAATTTTCAGATTTCAAAATATCACCGATGTTACTTATTCTTAATCAAATTATTTTTGTCCCAAAGAAAAATGAAAAAGATGAAATAGCACTCGCTTATATTAATTATTTTCGGAAGTTGGGGATATGTCTAATTGTCGTATGCTTGCATGTCTCTTCGACAATAAACGCAAATGATTTAAATAACTATTTCAGAAAAAAATCAAATGACATAAAAGATAACTTTATTCAATAAAATCAAAAACAAAAACAAAGCAAGCAGGAAAGTAATATTATTTTAAATGTGACATAATGAACCATTTAGATAAAGTTATATTTTCAAAGGTTGGTGATAATTGTTGCATGCTTGCATGCTCACGGAACTTATTTAAATAAAGTTTTGACAACTATCTGATACTTTTTCCAGTTATATGTTACATTACTCGAATTTATAATTAAAACATTAAGAGTGAATCATCAAAAACAAAGAAGTTATTGTAAACCATTTTTGCACGTTCCCGTGACTTCGAGATTTTTTTTAATACTTTGGAAAGCAGTACTCATTTTGCCAGAAAACTTATAAGTATCTCGGTCTGTATATTGCTCAAGAATGACAAAACACAAAAACACTGCATGAAAAATGTTCTTACTTTATGTTACATATTTTGTGCTGGATTTTACGTTGCAGCAACACAGTAAAGGTCATGAAGCGACTTTCCAGCTTTACTGGTGGAGGAAGACCTCAGGTGCCCTTCAGGCAATAGCGGGTACCTGTGTAGAACCACAAACGTCCCGTAAACTAACTAAATAACTTCCTATGTTACATAATATATGGAAACTACAAGAAAGCATGCATATGATCGTTAATTTACTATATAGGAACATTACTCTCTTTAATACAACTTACAGATATGGAATCTATAAACGTAGTTGGTAAAATTGTATCCGCCATTAGGTCTAATATTACACGGTAAAATAATGGCCACGTGTGACAGCCGCTATCCAATATATATTCCTGTACGGATGAAATTACACTACAGTAGGTCCATCAAAAATAACGCTTCACGGCACCTGCTAAATGAGATGATAGTGTTGCTATTAAAAAATCAATGGACAAAACTGAAATATAAGTAAATAAAGCTAAATAGATGCTATTGAAAATACTGCTGAGGAAATTAAAACTGTTAAGAGATCACATAAATGTGTATCCATAGATATTCAAAATAAAAACTTGCCACCAAACAAGGAAACTTGCATCGATAGAAAAAATAGTTCTCGTCTACTTTTATGTGGTTATATATACATGTACCACTAGTAAAGCACTTCAAATATTATACACAGAAAGTTAATCAATGATTTAGATAATCTGTTATTTTTCTTTCTTCCTTTTTTTTTATTTGATTGGGTTTTACGTCGCACCAACACAGTACAAGTCAAGGTGACTTTCCAGCTAAACTAGTAGAAGAAGGCCCTAGATACCCTTACGCACGAAGGGGCACCTTAGTAGAACCACCGGCGTTCCGTATGCTAGCTGGAAAGGTGATCTTTATTAACTGATATATAAGGGATAGTGAATTTGTTTTGAAAGAATGAAGATGCTCAGAAAAAGATTACTTTTTATCTATTGTTTATCGTAATGGACAAATACTAGGTAAATTGAGAAACAATGTTAATCAATATGACAATAAACATATTGACAAGCGTTCTTTAAAAATTGATATCCCCATTATTGTTGAAAAGATATACAAATGTAGATGTATTCTTAATAGAGAATACATAATATAACAAATAAATCCTGAAGAAACTATTAATCTGTATCGTGTGATCGGTCGTTTTGCCCGAGAAATCCTGGGATGTTTTACAATAGACACGTAATTAGATGGTGCTGAACTTTTTAAACCGAACAATAATGACATGGAGTGGCCAGAGAATGAAAGAAGTAACAAAGACCAGTTAACTATTGAGTGGCTTTTTTTTAAAGTTTCCCATGACGAGCTTCATTCAATTCGTTTGGGTCTGCTAACCATTAAAATGTTACTCTGATAGTTAACACAAATAGTTTAATCAGACCTTAAAGGTCGCTTAGCGCGACAACCATGTGAGGTGAGAAAAGAACATAAATTGTAATCAATGTGATACTTCTTAAACTGACCTTAAAATAACAACAACAACGATGAAATATGTTACAAAACTGTTCCTTTATTTATGAATAAAAAATACATCATTGTTAAAAGCCGATAAGAAGAAACATGAATTAATTCAAGAATGAAAGAAATACTTATAAAGATTGTTAAGAAGTTTGTAATTCTAATAGCATGCCGCGTTGTACTGACCAAAAACTTAAGAGCGCCAATATTGTGTAATATGAGGTGTGATATAACTTGTTCCCAAGAGATATCGGACAATGCAACATCTACACGCCCCCTAGGACCGGCTAAAGCAGTATTCAATCTTCAACACAATAAAGTAACATAGTAACCTGGCAACCTGCCAAACTAGTCAAAGATTATTATACTGACCAAAGGGAGTCTTTTTCATGTGTTTGACATACATTTTATTCAATTTTACAAACTCACACATCCCCTTGCAACAACACACTTCAATAAGTAGTAATTTCAAATGTTTCTTTTAAAAATTGCAACCTTGAGATTCAGCAACTATATGCGTCTGAATGACAAAGATATCTGGGTAAAGCATTCCCCTGTTACTAGTGGGATTATCTAATTTAATGATAATAATTGACACCTGTAGGGTAGCTTCATTGATATGAAATTACAATTACGACAGTTTCAAGACACTATATCATTCCCACATGTAGACATTTATTTGTTGTATGTAAATATATACTAAAATCGGAATGGTACAGTTAAGGAGCATGAGAAACAGCAATTATAAGCGTCTATTCCACTCGGTTCGTGCATGTCGTGGAGAAGAAATAGGGCAACGGCAGAAGATTTGAAGAACTTGGAATGGCGAAAAATAAACAAAGACCAGAAGTTATACCAGCAGACCAACTGCCGATTTTCTGACTAAAGCCGAGGGGAATGATTCTACAGACGATCAGGAAGGTACAAGGGTATTTAAGCCCCTAGCACGAAATGACGACTTAAAAGGCTGACCCTTTGCTTGGCACCTACAGCCCTTTTCAGGACTCACTCCTTTTCATATTGTCACAAGTTACTGTACATTTAGGTTCTATTTGGCCCCCGTACAGTGACCTACTTTTGGCTCAAAATTCATTTCTTTGACTAATATTCCGTGGAAATTGCATGTTGGTAAATTGCCAAGACAAGAACTTTTTTGTGAATACATTTTATTCATCTTAAAAACAGCCGACGTGGTGGCCCGTGAGGTCTAGACAGACTTTATACCATTGACTGCTTTGTGATGAAATAATTTTAATCTCAAATGCAATGTTCTATAGTTACTAGTTACAGAAAGGCAATGGCAGTACTCAAAGTCATGAGGATAAATGGATGATCTTTGACAACAAATCGCTGATAACTTTAAAGAAAACTATTGGTTACATTTAGCTTTTAATAATACACACCAGAAAGAATTAGCTTACTAGTTAAAAATTAGTTCTGCTTTTTTATCATTGGACAATTTGTAAATTCCAGGGTTTATACCGATACGGTAGCTTATCAAATGTTTTTAATGACAAAGTAAGTGTTTTAAACAAATATAATTATACTTTATACTAAACTAGGATATGTATACTTGATATGTGTGTCAGTGAACGCGGGCTAGACCTTAAATCATAATTGAGCCGCGTCACGACAAAACCAACATAATGGGTTTGCGACCAGCTAGCATGGATCCAGACCAGCCTGCGCATCCGCGCAGTCTGATCAGGATCCATGCTGTTCGCTATCAGTTTCTCTACTTGTTATAGGGTTTGTAAGCGAACAGCATGGGTCCTGATCAGACTGCGCGGATGCGCAGGCTGGTCTGGATCCATGCTGGTCGCAAACCCACTATGTTGGTTTTGTCGTGACGCGGCTCATATCTTTTTTGAATGAGACTGACGTACGTAACATTATCATGGATTATGGTCAGAAGAATGTTTATTTTGATGATTGATCAAAGCTAGGAAAATCATCCTGTTTTATTACTTGTAATACCATCTCTACCATAAAAATAACTATGCAATACAGATGAAAAAGACAAGATAAGCGAACAGGAAAAAGAGATAAAAAGGAAGAGAAGAAAGCTTTGTAAATAATCAAGAAGAGAAATGCTGAAAGAAAATAAAAAGAAGAAAAAAAAAGAGAAATGTAAATAAAAAAAGCATAAAATAAAAATAAATTAGAAAAAAAAACGAAAATTTTAGAAACAAATTAGATAAAAAACTTCATGAAATCAACTGGTAATGAAGACCCAAAAGTAAAAATAATTTAGAAAGGAAAAAAAGAACAAAAATAAATTTTAAAAAAAAGACTGTAGGTCATGAAAAAGGCTTTAAAATATTAAAAACACAAACAAATTTCGAAATGCACAAAAAAGACTTTTGAAACTGTTTAAGATCATTTTGTAATCTAGTTAAAAAAATGAAAATGTTACCAGTACATGTATATATTCCCTTAAACTGTGGTCATTTATTATTTTTGGAATCATAACTTTATAATTTCTGACTCGAACCTTAAAAAATCATGTATCTCGGAAGACTCGGCCCTCCCTAGCGTTACCCCACCTACCCTCCATAGCGTTTCCCTAGCGGTACACCGCCGGCCCTTCAGCTTATTGTTGGAATAAATTACTCGCGAACCTACCCTGTTGCCCTCAACACTATTTTTTGTTTGTTTTTGCGTCAGTTGAATCTGGATTGATTATTAAAATGGTCATATAAAGAAATTAAAATGAATGAAGATACAGTATCTTCTGTAGACCAAACAGTTTTGTAATAGTTCAAAACTTTAAATATAAAATGCACTTATGAGGAAAACTATAGATAATACATTTGTATTTCTTTGTAAATCTAAAGATAGCATTGTTAAAGTTGCTGATTCATCACATACTGTGATTCTATCGATAAATAATCAATTTCTGAGATAAAGATTTAACATGTATCTACTTTAAATGCAAATAAAATCACAATGTTTTACAACACATGACATAATTTCGAATTGATATTTGTTGTTTGAAAGAAATGGAAGTCTGCCAAAAGAATGATCAATTATAACTATTACCTTACATGGACAAAACAAAATTATAACGATAGAATGCACTCCAAAACAATTGTGCAGTTTCTGTGCAAACGATAATCTTGCACGCGCCGATTAATCACGTCTGTGTGTGACAGCTGTTGCCCATAAATGACTTAAGTACGGATGAAATTTCACAATTCTCTTTGATACATTATTAAATATATTTCAATAGAAAAAGAAATTGCACAAAGAACAATTGAAGAAGAAGTGTTCAGTGGTGTGAGTATTAATTTTCAGTGAGTAATTATCTTGGTGTAAGTAGTTCTGTCAATAATGTTCGTGGTATGAGAAGTATTAGGTAAGAAATGTTTGTAGTGTGAACATTGTTGAGTTGAGCAATGTGAGTATTGTAAAGTGAAAATGTTCGTAATGTGAGCAGTTTAATTTGAATAATGATCGTGAATTCGTGATGTTAGGAGTAGTTTTATGTAAAAATGCCCTTGGAGTGTGAATGAGGTTCGTGGTTTGAGTAATTTTAAGTGAATGATGTTCGTGGTATGAGTAGTGTAAAGTAGTAAACAGTGTTCGTGTGTGAGAAGTGTTCGTTTTTAGAAGTTTTAAATTATTTATGTTCATGGTGTGGCTAGTGTTCGCCCCTTTTCACTGATCACTTCTAACACCATGAACTTTTCGCGCTGTACCTAACTCTCCCATTACGAACATTATCTATTGAACAGTACTAACACCATGAACACTTCATCACATCACGAACATTATTCACTAATCACCTAACAATATCACTTATTGAATTGTTATGTTGGCTCCATCACATTTTCGAGGAAACTTTCACAATACCGATAGCGCAAGTATCTTGTCGATGGCTCGATCACATCTGAAAAGAATATTGGTCAAGCTCTTGGAATTGTTTTTGTGTTTAACCAAAGGGGGGTTAGGATCATGTCCTGTGCACGATAAAGTGGGCAAACATTCACTTTACGGTAAAGAAATCACAAATTATATGTCTCCTTGTGAAAGAAAACGCACGAGTTTATATTTTTTTTAAGTTCTAGCAACGTCATCTTAAGGTATTTCGTATCGAAATTGCATTCAAAATGATAAGAAATGCACTATGTGGCATAGCATACTTTAATTATTGGAGAACAAGCACATTTGTTCTTTCTTAAGTAAACTGTGTTTACATTTTTCAGCCTTGTTTTTGTCGAGGGCTCAACAAAGGAACAAACAGATTACCAAAATGTAAAATAGCCCGTGTTTAGAAGGGGTGACATTTATAACTTGCAAAAAATTTATATCAGTAAAGAGTCTTTATAATTTTACATTTTTGAAATTGCTTATTTATACCGGAAATATTGTATCAACGCACAGTTTTAGTCATGTGTAACATTTTTTCAATTGTCATTTTCTAAATTGGCGGGTTTCAAATCGATTTTAGTACAACTGTGATGAAAAAGCCATACATAATGTCGTAAATTATGTAAGATTCGTGCTGTTTACCAAGTGTCACGTGATCTTTGTCAAAACCACTTTGCAAGCGTAAATCATCGAACATTTTCAGTACGCCCATGTATTCTCCTGATCCATCGGGATTATTGATTTACATAGTTTAACAACTGAACCGGTGATAGAGGGGTGTCTACGATTTTCAACTCCGGGTGTTGTTTTTTTTCGATGCTCAATATTGAGTTTTAGAAACATCTTAGAGTCTGTTTTATTCAAAAACTTAAATGATTTAAATACTTTAAATAATATTATCGTATTACTAGAAAAAAATATTGAAAGCTTTGTTTCTATGCCTTATAAATATTACGTATTCAAATACTTTGCCTAATTATGTCAGCATAATAATTCAATATTAAAAGTTTCCTTAACAATTTCCTTCCCATACTTAATCGTCAGCTCCAGATTTCTAAAGTGACATTATGCTCATATTTTCATAGTCAAGTGGAGCTGAATTGACTTTATATTTCAAAAGATTGACTGTCAAAATGGTGTTTGATCAACAGTTGATATTGGAAAATGTTCAGGATAAAATTATAAATCTGCCTAAAATATAAAAAGACTGCCCATTCTTTTTATAAACTAAGCGTTATAGGTAAATTCTAATGGATATTTACAGAAATTTCATTTGGATATGTGAGTTAATTTAATTTTGATCTTCACCCGTTCACTCACTATATACCCTTGGATGGGCATAATGTCACTTTAAAAAAAAACATAACAGATAGCTGTTTATCCTAGTTAACGTCTGCAAATAGTGTTTACTTTAGGCACAACTTTCAGCAAATAAATTGTTATCTATTCTAATCGTGAAAATAGAAGCCATATATTTGACATTATTAAATAATTGTATGTGATACATAATTTTGTCGTATGCATTTACTATAACATATGTATACTCTCTTTATCAACGTACGAATACCTTCTTATGTTACTGTGAATATGACATAATGAGCTTTAGTTCTAGCCATAAACAGTCGCTTATTTTACAATATCAATTTAATACTCGGATGGTCATAAAGCAATAGCATTTATTTTTGTAATTTCTTTAAAGGCCCGTTATGTCCCAGAAATCCTTTTATTTTTATTTCTCAAAAGCTTCTTTTTTTTATTTTGGTGTATTTTTTATAGTTTCCAAAGAATTATTCATAGCCAATTTAACTTGAACCATCCTTTACTTCTGTTGGTTTTGGCAATAAGTTATACTGATTAAGTATTTTGCATTGAAGGCAAAATAATACTTTGTTTACATTTTGCTACTTTTATGATAAGATATTTCACATTAAGCACTTTAGCTAACAAACATCTAACATGCCCTTAAACCATTATTTGAACGTTATAAAATTCATGTGGAACTAAAAATGTATTCGTTCCTGAAGAATTATATGCCTTTAATGTATTTTATGAATTCAAAGGTTAATGTGTACATGTGTAGTATGTATGTAACAGAAGAGAACTCAAGCAGACGAGACGAAAAACAACAACAACAACAAAATAACTGTTTCAAATAAGTATATTTGCAAAGACATTGGGATAAATTTTACAGTTTGTTATAAGAAACTAAAAAAGATTTTCATGCCTATTAATATGTAATATAGAACATCTAGAATACGGACAATAAAAGAACCTTTCGTCAAAACTACAATAAAGCAAATTGTCAGTAAATATCGTTGAATTTACATACTCATGCCTTGTAAAGATTACAGATTCATATCTTACAATCATTTGCAATGGTTATAGATTCATACCTAGCGATGATTGAAAATGTATTGTTTGTAAAGATTACAGATTTATATCTTGCAATGATTACGGATTCATATCTTGCAATGGTTATAGATTCATACCTAGCGATGATTGAAAATGTATTGTTTGTAAAGATTACGGATTCATATCTTGCAATGATTACGGATTCATATCTTGCAATGGTTATAGATTCATACCTAGCGATGATTGAAAATGTATTGTTTGTAAAGATTACGGATTCATATCTTGCAATGGTTATAGATTCATACATAGCAATGATTGAAAATTTATTGTTTGTAGAGATTACAGATTTATATCTTGCAATGATTACGGATTCATATCTTGCAATGGTTACAGATTCATTTCTTACAATGATTACAGATTCATATCTTACAATGATTACAGATTCATATCTTACAATGAGTACGGATTCATTTCTTACAATGATTACGGATTAATATCTTGCAATGATTATAGATTCATATCTTGTACATATCACATATTCACACCTAGCGATGATTTAAGATTTATTGTTTGTTAAGATTACAGATTCATATCTTGCAATTATTATATATTCATACCTTGTAAATATTACATATTCATACCTAGCGATTATTGAAGATTTATTCTTTGCAAAGATTACAAATTCATATCTTGTAATGATTACAAATCTATATCTTGTATAATGATTATAAATCCATATCTTGTAAAGAGTACATGTTCATACCTTGCAATGATTATAGAATTATACTTTGTAAAGATTACTGATTCATATCTTGCAATTATCACATATTCATACCTTGCAGTGATTACAGATATACACTTTGTAAAGATTACATATTCATACTGTGCAATGATTACAGATTCATATCTTGCAATTAATATTAGAAAAAACAAAACAAATTAAAAAGTTTTACAGATATACTTATCATTAAAGGGACTGCACTGAGATGTTTTGGCATAAGGGGATATTTTCAACATTTGTGAACCATTTAAAGTATGTCTGAACCAATAGTTTATGTGCAACTTTTCAGATCATTCCCTTCCCTCGTTTTTCCAAAATCACATTTTTTATTATGCAAAATGACCCCAAAAAATGAAAAGGATGGCAATTCAGGTTAAGAATCGCACAAAAAAAAACCATTTTCATTCTAATTATGTGCACATTGTTTTATTATTCTTTGCAGATCTTTCTATATTAAGTGTTTCACTTGATTTATGTAAGAATTTCAATTTTTTAATGTCAGTGGAACTCCTTTAAGTTGAATTGAAGTTGTGAACTCTAAATGCAATAAACCATACGTCATGTTTTTTAACATATGAGCTTTTGTCAAAAAATATGGAAGCTGGCCAATGACAAATATAGGAAACTGATGCTTGTTTTACTTTATATGGCAATAAACGGTAACATATTACTGGTAACGTAAATATGCAACTTTAGTGCAGACGATAAAAATTGCATGCAAGAGTAATCAATGTTTTACCTTATATAGTCATAAGCTGTTTCCATTCGAAACAGGTGAACTGTAGTGTGCAATTTAGTATTGCAGACGACAAATTGCATGCAACACAAGCAGCCTATAAACTTGCACGCGCTCTGTGCGTCTGAATTGCAGCCGTAAATTATGACTTTTATCAATTGAAGTTTTTTTATACGGATGAAATTTCACTACTTTAATTAAAATACAGCATTCGATAAATTCAATAGAATGGGAAACTGTAAAATTTTATATCATTTTATAATTTCAAACGCATGTTCGTGAAAGGGAAAATAAATTTCACCAGTTTTTTGTCCAAATTCTCTCTTAATGTTAAAGATGTCCAAATTTGACATTTGAAAATATTGAAAATTGCTGCAAAGGCTATTTGTTAAAGCCAGATGAGTAAAAATATTTCAATAAATCAAAATTGATAAAAATGTACTAAGATGTAAGGAAAAGTAAAAAGTTTCAAGATGCAAGTAATATTTTACATATTATGTGCGATTAATGACTGATTTTTTTCAGTATTTACAACTATATTTCTACTGCGTTACTAATGCAGTAAAGTCTATTTATGCATATTTTGACCACTTTTTGGTAATTTACGTGGTTTGTAAGTGCCGCTAATAATCTGTAAATTGCTTCCTTTTGGATATTTCACAATATAACACATTCAAAGATATGTTATGTTTTAAACTCTTCACACAATCTGAATTTAAAAAAACTGGCATTTGTTGTTGTTGTTGTTTATTCAAATTAGACAGATTCAGTAAGAATTTCATAGATTTAATTATTTCCTGTGATAAGAATATTAAACTCATAGATAGGCATAGTATATCTTTAAGAGCGCCAATGAATCATTAAACAAAATGTGAAAAAGAAAAAATGTTTTCAAGGTAAAAATTGTAAATGGAATTATAAATGTGTGTAAAACATGCTTATTATTCGTATCATCAAAACGTTATTTAATAATTACATGCTAAAATGGCATGCCTTGCTCAAAATTCATACAGAAGAACTTGCACCAAGCACTATTTACCTACAAATGAGCCGCGTCACGACAAAACCATCATAGTGCGTTTGCGACCAGCATAGATCCAGACGAGCCTGCGCATCCGCGCAGTCTGATCAGGATCCAAGCTGTTCGCTATCAGTTTCTCTAATTGTAATAGGGTTGGTAAGCGAACAGCATGGCTCCTGATCAGACTGCGCGGATGCGCAGGCTGGTCTGGATCCATGCAGGTCGCAAACCCATTATGTTGGTTTTGTCGTGACGCGGCTCAAATGACTTGCATAACAACAAGTGGTAAAATGCCTCTTAATTTATTTTTAATGGAAGTTATAAAACTTGACACGTTAAGTTGATACGTTTTGAATGAGTTTTGTTCAAGTGCTTTTGTATTGTATAGACAGGTAGCCAAAGTTCTGATGGCGCCAGATTGGATTAAAAAGTTAGTGCCACATCTCTTTTTTTCAACAAGATTAAAACATTTAGTACGGATTTAAACCTTTATGGCTCACCTTGATCACAGCGATCAGGAATAAAATACAATCTTATTTCACGGTGCATATCCATATCGGTACACTCTTTGCGAAATCTGCTCAAACGGTACCCTCTTTGAACATGCACAGGTCATTCTCTGCTAAAAACAAACCAGCGATGGATAACAATCCAGTAAAATTTCATTGTAATAAGGAAAGAAGGTATGACACGCAGAAAAGATGTATACCACGGAACACTATAGAATGTTTTATTTATGTGCTGATTTGTCATGTGCCCGATTTTCATGTACTGCGACTTCACAATAAGCTACAAAAAGTCGACATGTCTTGCCTCGTCCATCACCTCGACATATTTTTCGGGCTGAAATAAACCTGTGGCTTGGTTATATATGCATCATACATATTTAATATGTTTATATACATATCATCTTCGGACAAATGGGTGTATATTGTCAAAAATAAATGTAAAATTCATAAAAATACCCTACTTTCGGTTTTGCAGCGGCACGGGCTACCTCTCTTCTCACAGGTACCCTCTCATTTTTGAACACATAGGTACCCTCAAAGCACGACATATGCTTTTATGTGCATTAATCGTTAAGTATGTAATATTTACATAAAAGTAAGAAATATTACATACATACTTAACGATTAACGCAAATAAAAGCATATGTCGCAAAAGAGGGTACCGATATGGATATGCACCGTGAGTATTTGCTCTATTTCAATATAAATAATATGCAAATTGTTTTTTTGTAATCGCGATAAAAGGGGAAAAAGAGGTTTTTCGGTCAAACGACAAACCATAGATGTATAGCAACAAAAATGCGACATTCTAGCAAAGCCTCGGGAGAACTACCGACCTTCCAGAACGGGCACCCCAGTAAAGCCACCGACCTTCCGAAAGTTTGCTGGATACTAGTAACTTCCAACTCTTCAAAGATAACTTTCAGGTGTTACTTGTTATTTTTATTATTATTATCATTACTATTTTTTTAATATGGTATTAATTTCAGCACCAATTTAGTGTATTGTTGTTATCTTATTGTTCTATCTCTATAATTCAGACATACACATTTATACATCATTACCAATGGAATTTATAGTTAAAGGGGACATTAAAGAGCAGACACACTTGAAAATACTTGCATTTAAGTTGTAATTTATTGCAAGGTTTCTGTCGCTCTTCAGCACAACTTTGATAACTTGGTGGTAACCCCTTATCTGACAAGCCCGTCTTGTATTCGGGGATAATAGGACACATTACGCCTTTTCAGAACGCCCATTTCAAGTAGAAAAAAAAGTTTAATATATCAAGAAATAATTTATAAAACATTTGAACCGGATAACAGATAACTAAAATCCAAAATTGAAGAGGAGGTGAAAATGATAACAAAATCTTGAGGTGGTGACTTTAGTGATACCTTGTTTGGGCGGTGGCATGATATCATATTAAATATTATCAGGATATTTAATTAGATGCAAGGCAAAGCCCTACACCATTTGATCACGTTTCAAATAAATATAAATTTCAGCACTTTTTTGCACGGGGTAGTTAAATATATGTGACAGGTTTATTTTTCACAGATAAAAAGAATAAAAAAGTACATCTTATGCATACTATAAAATGCGCAGTGTTGGTGCAACGGTTGAAATTTCAGTTGCACTTTATGTCAACCCCGTTGTTTATCATTGAAGAACTTCGTTAATTGGAGACATTTCCTATTTATCAAAATGCCTATTAACGGATGCAATTTCCTATCTGTAAATACTCGCCGTCAAGACGATTTATGTGTCGCTGTTGGGTGCCTGCAGAAACTAGCTTCCGTATTATAGACGAGACAATTGCAAAAATAGGATATCGTTTTACCTGCACAGTAGGTGCCGTATTTATGATATTAATGACTACAATTGGAGCTTTATTATGCATCTACTGTAGTCAAGGACAATGTAACCCTTTGTTCCAGTCTGTCGATTTTTTATGTGCTTCTGTTAGGCAAATCGACATCATACCTAAAGCACGAACGAATACGAAATAGCGCGTATGTTATGATTAAAAAAAAAACTTTCAACGCCTGGATCCCAGACAAAACGTTTAAACGTAACAATACTGAAACAGAAACTGCAAAGCCTTTAACAACAGAAGTGAGCAATGTCAGCCGACACACACGTTTAGACTGACCGGGGTCTATACCGTTGAATGCCCAACTACCAATTTTCATTGCAATAACCGGTAGGGTCATTTCAACTTCATGAATTCTCGATTTCATCTTCATGAATTCACAATTTTAAGGTGAAATCGTGAAGTTGAAATCGTGAATTCATGAAGTTGAAATCGGTAATTCATGAAGTTGAAATCGTGAATGCCTAAAGCTGAAATCGTGAATTTGAAATCGGTAATTCATGAAGTTGAAACGTCCCTACCGGTCTTTGGTAGAGAAAAGTTAACAGACTGTTTCAGAGTGGTAGAAGGACAAGTCCGTCAGAGAAACTTCAGCACTTAAAAGGTTTAAGTAAATCACAGATCAATGATATATATATTCAAATAATTCGTCGTCAATAAATGAAATAAAGAATATGCATTTAATAGTTTATTGTTTTTCTCATTTACAGTCATACCAAATAACAACTTATCATTATAGAACGAAAATGGAAAATGGTCGCATTGGTGTTCTTTAATGTGCTGCAACAGCGTGTGCATTAAAACTTTAATCAAACGAGATTATATAAAATAACTGGGAGCACAAACCAAGAATATTGGTGCTCTTGGCAAAAACATAAAGATTGTTGAAGATTTGCACATTGCCTAATGAAAGTGGAAAGTTGTTCAAAGGTATTTTCTTTTACATGTAATTAATTTATATAGACAGGGCGCTCCACTTTTCTCAGTGTTGGATACTTAAATAAAAGCAACATAAAAAAGGGACATAACTTGGCAATTTTTTTAAAGGATTATCAACCCTTTAGAAATGGCGTCCTATTATGACAATAAACATGTATACCAACGGTTCATAACACAGCTCTACTTGACAAAGGAAAACTAAACAATTAGTATATAAAAATTTTATTCTTTAACATGTGCAAATTGTAAATATTTGCTATAAACAAATTGCATTTCATTATTTCCTATATAAACAGTACATAGTGCAGCTGAACAATCTAAACTTTACACAATACCTACCCATAATAATTACATGATATTGCAGTAAACTAATATTATGATAACTTGATAAAAACATTTCAACTGAGTATGGTAAAAAAGAAACCATATAATTATATAACAAGCATGGTCAACAGAAAATAACACATCATAATAACATCTTAAAAAACATGAATTTTTACTCATTGTTTGGTAAAAAAACTAAGTTAATGGGACTCCACTCAGGTTTTTATGATATGACAGGACTGGAAATAATATTTCAAGATTAATTTTCTGTTTGATGGAGGTTTAGACCAATAACTTGTATGCAAAATTTCAGATCATTTGCTTACTCCATTTTTCCAGAATAATTCTAATTAACAGGGGTTTCACTCTATTTAGAACAATTCAATTTATCTTCATTCAAAACATTCAGTATTCAAGCAAACATTTCAAGACACAAAAAGATGTTTTGGTTTCTTAGAGGCTTAAAAATAATCATGTGACAGGTTTAACTGGTTCTACAGTAACACAATACGCAACTATCTGCTTAAGATAACAAATTCAATCTTAACATAATATAATTATCAATTAATTGTAGATATTTCCCTGGCAGAATACATTTAATTTGACCTGGGGTTTGCTAAATAATGACTTTAAGATAAATATTTGATGCATACAATTAATGCCAGAAGATGTAATTTAATCCTAATTTATGAGGTCATACTATAATTTTATATACAGTCAAACTTGTGATGAAGACCCCCTATGAATACAAATCACCCTGTTAGTAAAGGCCATTCTTCAACAATCCTTTAATGATTAAAATGGACTGAGTTACCTTTTTACAGAACTGTAGCTGTCTAAACTGTTGAAGTGCAAAACAATAACCCAAGGGAGACAATCCAATTAAACAAATTTCTGATTTCATTTTTATGCACTTTAGGTTGTTTGCCACTTGTCATAAATCTGATTTACTTAAAATCTAACAAAAAAATGTAAATGTTATATTATTCAATTTTTGTTTAAATATGATGCCTGAAATATTACGAATGTTTGATGCCACTTAAACAACTATATTAACCTTTTACTGCCGAGTTCCTTATTAATTGTAGAAATGCTATTAAAAGATCCACATTTATTCCTCAACAATATGTAATAAATAGTTCACATATATTATATATTTATACTTGATCCTACTTTCACAAAAATGCAAAAGTGCTGTGTTCACCCTCGTCTGTTATGTGCACCAATTTCGACAAAAATTCCAAGTCAAAACCCAGGCATAACTCCAAAAATATTACTTTCAGAGTTATGCCCCTTGTCTTACAACTGCACCTTGTCATGATAAGCAAGTTTCATATTGATAACTTTTAAAATGTTTGAATATGGGCTACATTCAAGTTTTTCCCAATCTAACAATTTTAGAAATAAATGCATTATAAATAGCCCTTGGTAAGCTGGTTTGAAGAAGGCTTAAAGAGATACGATGCACTTTTCCATGACAGAATTACTGAAATACTCAGATTGAAACAACACAGAATTGTTTTATTAACAGAAAATAAAATATAAAAGCTGAAGGACATTTTAAAAGGATTTTTTTTTTTAAATTTTTGTCATTTTGCGCCCCAAAAAAATTATTCCCGAAAAAAAAAAATTGAGCAAATGATCTAAAATTTTGCACATAACTTATTACTCCAGACCATCTTTAAATGGTACATCAGTCTGGAAAAAAATCCAGTCACTTCACGTATAAAAAACTTAATGAAGTCCCTTTTAGGAGTCAGTACTCAGTAATTAAGTAATTACTGATTGCAGTTATAAAGTAATTACTGACTGAATTGCAATCAAATGAATGTTTCAGGATAATTTGTTTCGTTATGGTTTTAGAGATGCACCAGCAAACTTTAGGACATAATTATGGCACCGAAACAGGAAAGATGATTTTGGCTAGCCTCTGGTGCTACAAACTTAAACAATACCAGGTGCCCAAACCACCTCACCTGCCAGAGCTAAGAGATGCATAGATTCCAGTAATATGAACCCATTTAATTGCCTCTTATGATCACACAGGGATAAACGGTGGCTGCAATTCTAATGCCACAACCCTTAAAGTTTCAAGATAAGGAATTGTCAAAAACAATGATTCAAACTCTGACAGATTTGTATTCAATAACAAGTGCTGCAGATACCACAGCATGTTCCACTATTCTCAGTGCTTGGTAGTAAAAACAGGAGCCTTGACAATGTAGGATTTTCTTAGAAAACAAGAGGCCATAATTCTGTTAAAATCTAAGTTAGAGTAAAGCCTTGCAGAGTAACCTTCTATTTTAATCTACAATAAGTATTTGAAGTTTCAACTTATTCCCTTCAGATGTTTTTGAGACACCTACTAGCATGCACAAAAATTGAACCAAAGTGTGACGCCGACGCTTGGGAGAGTACAATAGCTCTCCCTATTCTTCAAATTGTCGGGTTTAAAAAAAGCCCACAACAGTATTATGAGACTGGGTCATGCAATTACAGGTTAACAATCAATATGTCATTATTGAAGTTTTAAGTATTTATTTTTCTTTCAAACACTGTCATCTCTCCATTTTTGGAAGTCCATTATTTTCCTCAACTCCAAGAAATTTATTTGTAAGAAAGTCTGTGATTGGTTGAGAATTTAGTGCTGAATAGACGTCTGCAACACCAAGAGCATCTGGGTATCTGTAATACATGAAATATATATATAAAACATTTGTTTTAACTTGCTTTTTTTTCTCAGTTTCGACAGTTTTTTTTATTATTATATTTTATGGATAATTTTTTATTTAAATCTATCAACAGTAATATTATATCGTTTCCATGACCTTAAGAGCTGTTACATAAAATGCCGCTTGTATTTTACATACATGAATATTGTACATTTTCTTTTTTTTCCTTTTTTTGGTTGGGTTTTACATTGAACCGACACAGTATAAATCATGTGTCAACTTTCCAGCTTTACTGGTGGAAGAGTACCAAAAGTGCCCCTTATTTCAGGCACAAAAACGTGCACCTTAGTCAGTAGAACCATCAACATTCTATAAGCTAGCTGAATAGCTTTCTCACATGTAGAATCCAATGACATATGTGTGGCTAGAACCTACAGCAGTGAGGGGCAAGTAGTTTAAAATTAACAACCTTAACAACTCTACCACTAACGCCCCTAATATAGTACATAAACAGAATAAAATTATGGGAGCCTTACGATATTGTAACAATCCAGTGAATAGAAAATAAAAAGAACTTGTCAAAATCACAGGCAGTTGCCATTTGAAGTGACATATACATGTAATAATAATTCTCATGTAAAGTAAATGATATGAAGTAAGTAATAAATCAAACATTTCTTCAAATAATAAATCAAACATTTCTTCAAATAATAAATCAAATATTTCTTCAAATGCAAACATATTACAAACCTTCCCATGTTAACTTTCAACGCAAATGTCTCCCTTAAAACATCTCCCATAAATAACTCCATGGCCTGAAAAATACCAAATTAATACATACAATACCATCTTCACAGCAGTTTCTGATATATTAAAAAGCATGTAGTAAAGTAGTAAAATAACAAAGATTTAGTTTTTTAAAACAATGCTAGCTTGCGAAAATTGAGGCAGGAGGCTTAAATAATAATGCCTAAACAACATTGTCTTCAAACTAGTTCTCTAAAAGTTCTGCATTCTAATTGACCAGTAAGAAAGTTATGACACCAGCAATCGGAAGGCCAGCCATTCTATCAATTGTTGTGAAGATGATTTATAAGCGAATTACTCTAATCTACAGCCTGAGAATCTTACATGCATGAGAAATCCAAACCATGCAATAACATACCATAATGTACTCAACAAATAAATTATAGTTCTTTAAGTACAAAATAACTAGAAATGTGGCCATAAGAAACAGACACTATCCTCATTCCACTGTTTTGTCTGTCTACAGACTGGATAAAATGTGACAGCTTGACAGACAAGGGCAAATCTATATTCCCCTACCACAACCTGAGGGGGGGGGGGACAAAAAAATGCAACACCTTCAAAAATCTATTACATCATTGTAGGTCACTTTCGTTGTGATGGATCGTGAAATTCTTACATAGTCATTTGCAATGTACCTCTGCTCTGGCATGTACATAAGTTATCAGTTCCTTTGCGAAAGTGAAGGCAACTAGTACTGGTAAACTGCTTGACAGCCTACCCAGGTACGATGCAGTGATTTAACTGAGCTCTGGTTAATTCAATGTGGCTTACTACCGTGATCTGGAGTGAAAACTCAATCCATTCATTCAACTTAGTTCTGTTTGACAGGTGGCTTACATAAAACACAAGAGATTATGAGATTGTTATGTCACTCACCTTATATAACATTCCATGTGACACTGTGCTGAAATATGAAGGCTCAACTTCTGTTGGTACAAGTTTTATACCAACCTATTTGATGTAAGAAAAGACAATGGTCAACTCATATGATAATAAAGATAATTTACTCATCAATTCCTGATGTGTTGATAAAAAAAATTGTTTCAATTAATAAAAATGTGAGCCTACTGTAAATAGTCATGCACACCTTAAATTACAAGTGTATGATTTATTCTTATTCTTTGTATTTTAGCAAATGTTTAAAAATACATCTTGTAAGCTTTCAACTTTAACAACCAACAAATCTATATAAAACACTTTTGCTCTCTCTGTTTCGTTGAATTTTAAATCAGACTGACAATTTCAAGGTCAAATGAGGACTTTTCAGCTGGAGTGCTCCACCATGCATTAAGGCCCATTATACCCAGAAATGCTTTCATTTTTATTTCTCAAAGTGTTTGAATTTTTGGCAATTAGAATATTTATAGTGATTCAGTATTTTGTATGGATGTCAAAATACTACTTTGATTACATTTTGCATCTTGTATGACAAATATTTTCACATTCAGAGCTTCTTTCTTCTTGTAAAGTTCTCTTAAAACCATTATTTAAACATTATAAAACTATGCCGTTTCTAAACAAGGAATAAAATATTCGAGTCTGAGGCATAATGTGCCTTTATATTTCAGGCAAGACCAGTCATTTGAGAAAATACCACAGATCTTCTCTGTAAGTTTGCTGGATAGCTGCCTCACACGATAAACAGGTCAAAAATAGATAAACATACATGCTAATATATAATATAAACTGTACTCACCTCTTGAACCACTTTCTCTACAAAAGGTGCCCCCTCAGTTATAGGTAACATCTCTATATCAGTTAATGGTACATGTGTGTCTGCTTTCTGTTTTACATACACCTTCTTTGTATCTAGATTATTGCAGAAAAAACACACAAAAATATCAGAAAATAAGCACTATGTTAAAACTCTTTATCAACTGTTCAGTCTTAATTTGCCTTTATTAAAATAATATTTTATTTTGCCTGATTCTTTTTATGAAATACTTGAAATGTCTTAAAACAGTGTTTATGTACACTATAGTAAACGTGTGTAAACTACATGTGTATAGTAAACTACATGTGTGTAGTAAACATGTGTAAACTACATGTGTGTAGTAAACTACATGTG
Source organism: Ruditapes philippinarum (assembly GCF_026571515.1). NCBI lineage: Eukaryota > Metazoa > Mollusca > Bivalvia > Venerida > Veneridae > Ruditapes > Ruditapes philippinarum. The sequence continues at coordinate 35,435 of NW_026854104.1, forward strand.
TGTAGTAAATATGTGTAAACTACATGTGTGTAGTAAACACGTGTGAACTACATGTGTAAAGTAAACTACATGTGTGTAGTAATCATGTGTAAACTACATGTGTATAGTAAACTACATGTGTGTAGTAAACATGTGTAAACTACATGTGTATAGTAAACTACATGTGTGTAGTAAACTACATGTGTAAAGTTAACTACATGCGCATAGTAAACGTGTGTAAACTACATGTGTATATACAGCACATGAGTAAACTACATGTGTTATAGTAAGAGCAGCCATGGTAAAAACTACAAATTAAAAAACCATTTATGTAGACATTGTTAAACAATACAAAAGACCAATTACAATTTTGGATACGCATGACAGATTATTGAAAACTTAGTGAATCCTGCAAACATCCCAAAAAGCCCCTACTGGTTCTAAATGTAACGTTGGCTTTTTTTACTATGATTTTTCAAAATGGCTAATATTGGGTTATCAATTTATAAAAAAGAAGTGTAAATTTCCTATAAGGTAAACCTTTTAAGGAAGATTCAGAATTTTTTTTATTTTTCATTCTGCAAGATAGCATGACAGCTTCCTGACATGAAAGAATCATAAGTCCCTGAAATGACTCAAACCAACAGCAGTGAGGGGTCAGTAAGTTTGAAATCAATAACCTAACCTTTTGGACAGTGAGGCCCCTAAGATTTAGAAATAACATCTTACATGATGATATCTCTATATAAACTGATGTATTTGTTACATAGATCAGCTGGGGCATTTAAAAACAGAAGGATATTTACAAAAGATAATAATTTACTCAGAAATATATTGAAAATCGTATTTTGTACCATATTTCCCAGATATCAGCAATGCAACGCTCTTCAATTTGAGTTAGAATTTTTATTAAGGAAATTTTTATTCAGGAAAAACAGAGTGGGTGAATGATTGGAAATTCTACATGATCAGAAATTCTACACACAATAATTGGTCTAGACTTACATCAAATAGAAAATTAAAGGGGCATAAAAATCATTTTCAGTCAAATCATGTCCAAAAAAACAAGAGGGCCATGATGGCCCTGAGGTCGCTCACCTGTATATAGGCCCCCCCCCAACCCCCCACCCCCCCCAACCCCCTCCCCCCCAAACGTTGCAGGGCCAATTTAACCAAAGGGCTTTTATTTGCACAAACTTGGTAGACACCCATAAGAAGATGTTTCATGCTAAACATCTAAGCTCTAGCTCATTGGGCTATTTAAAAGAAGATTATTTTTAAGTTTTTACTATAACACATATAGTTAAAAACAATGACACCCCTGGGGGGCCGGGCCAGTTATGACCCCAGGGTTTTTATTTGAACAAACTTTGTAGACACTTACTAGAATATGTTTTATGCCTAATATCTAAACTCTAGCTATTTGGGTTTTTTCAAAGAAGATTTTAAGTTTTTGCTATACACATATAAGGAAAATCAATTGACCCCGGGGCGGGGCCAATTTTGACCCAAGGTCTTTTATTTGAACAAACTTTGTAGACACTCACTAAAAGATGTTTCATGCTTAATATCTTAACTCTAGCTATTTGGGTTTTTTCAAAAAAGATTTTTTTAAGTTTTTGCTATACACATATAAGGAAAATCAATGACCCCCGGGGCGGGGCCAATTTTGACCCCAGGGCTTTTATTTGAACAAACTTGGTAGAAAACCTATTAGAACATGTTTTCATGCTAAATATCTTAACCATAGCTCTTTGAGTTCTTTAAAAGAAGATTTTTAAAGTTTTTAACTTATATGCATATATAGGGAAAATCAATGACCCCCCGGGGCGGGGTCAATTTTGACCCCAGGGCTTTTATTTGAACAAACTTGGTAGACACTTATTAGAAGATGTTTCATGCTAAATATCTTAGCTCTAACTCTTTTTGGTTCTTTAAAAGAAGATTTTTTAAGTTTTTTACTATATGCATATAGGGAAAAATCAATGACCCCCTGGGGCGGGGCCAATTTTGACCCCAGGGCTTTTCTTTGAACAAACTTGGTAGACACCTATTAGAACATGTTTGATGCTCAATATCTTAGCCATAGCTCTTTGAGTTCTTCAAAAGAAGATATTTTAAGTTTTTACTATATGCATATAGGGAAAATCAATGACCCCCCAGGGCCGGGCCAATTTTGACCCCAGGGCTTTTATTTGAACAAACTTTGTAGACACTCACTAGAAGATGTTTCATGCCAAATATCTAAGCTCTAGCTCTTATGGTTTTTTAAAAGAAGATATTTAAAGTTTTTTCTTTCGGTTGCCATGGCAACCAGAGTTCTGCATGGAATTAAATTCTTTGAACAATTTTTAAAGGTGACCACCAAAGGAACATTCCTGTGAAGTTTGGATGAAATTGGCCTTGTGGTTTATGAGGAGATGTCATTTAAAGTAAAAGTTTACGGACGACGGACGAACGACGGACGCCGGACGAAAAGCGATCACAAAAGCTCACCCTGTCACTTTGTGACAGGTGAGCTAAAAAACCTCAGTGGAGTCCCTTTAATAATATCAACACAAAAAAGAATATTCAAACATTTACTTGTTGATAAGATATCAATTTCCTCATCACTTTGATATTCAACTGCAGGTACAAGATTTTGCAATGATGTCACTTCCTGTATAACATCGTTACTATTGGTTACAGATGTAAACTTCCTGTGTTGCTGATCGGAAGGTAAAGAAGTCTCTGCTTGTAAATCTATGGCTGTCGGGTGAAGTGGACGCTCTGAAACAGGCAAATTATCACGTCTTTTCCATAAAATATTTGTAAATTTTTCATGTATCTCCTAATATTCATGTTTCTTAAATTAACTTATACAACTATACAAAGACACAGATATTTTTTACTTCATATGGAAACTTTCCAGTTCCACCATCAGAGAAAGAACTCTGATGCATTATTTCAAACACAAGTGGGTAGCTTTCAATCTTTTGTTAGATGACTTGCATGCTCACATAACAGAAACAAGAATTTTCACTTTATCAAACTCAAAGCATACAGAGGTAAGTGACTAAGTCAGCAACAAAGACCCTTATTGCCCATGTACATGTTCATCTTTCAATCTGGACAAAAACCATTCATCATTTTTAAGTAAAATTTCAAAATAACAATGACTGAATAGCAATTAAACAGTGTAGACTATGATCAGAAGGTATAGATATGCAGATTTTTGTCTGCAAAGTTCCCATGAGTAGAGGCAGTAGTAAACCAATTGACTATGACTTCTGAAATACTTAAAAATAGTGGTCTAAATTAATCAGCCCTATATTGCACAGACTATTAACATTTTTTCAGAGCATTTTTTTAATCTTAAGACAAGATACTAAGAAAATCAATAAAAGTGGAACAAACAATCAACACAGGATAAGTGTTAAGGTTTTATTTAATGATGATAACCGAGGTTACGACTCTCATGAGACTTCATCAGGGTTATAAAAAATAAGACAAGATATATGGCATAATTTGGTATTATTCATTGAAAATGAAGGTGAAAGAAAATTACTTTTCAGCAAATATGTATGAAAAGAAAACTCTTTATTTTTATGATAATAATTACATGTACTTCTTGTAAGCATACAGACAGACAGTAATAAAAGGGCATTTACCAAGATAATGTGGACTATAGGCATGTAGTCTACACCATGTTAAGATCTGTTTTACTGTCCATAATGAATCCCCATTGTATGTCAGTCCATCTTGTAAATATGTTTGTACAAAATGTCTCACAGTTGACGCTCTCTGCCACTGTAGGAAAGAAAGATTAAAATTTATTTATTAAAAGACAGCAGTAACTGCATGCAGTTCAATATGCCACTTCTGAGTTACCAGAATATCTAGCTTGAGGGTTATGGCAGTAACAAGGCATTGCTTCATACCGCTAAGCAGTTGCAAAAAGGTTAAATATTCTTGTCTGTATTGACAACTTGTGTTTGATTCTTTTTCTTGCATATTTCATATATTGATTAATTACATATCAATCATAATTCAGAATAAAACTATGAAAACTACTATTATCACAAAGCTCTCTTTTCTTATAGAAGCGTATGAATTTACAACTTTCATAATGGCAAAATGATGTCATTCTAAGCAGCAAATCACTCATAAAAGGCCAACAGGAATGACAAACATGTGACTTGTCTAACACTGGCATGTAATATTCAAAGATTGCAATTCTTTCATAAAAGCCGCGCCGGAATGACATTATTTAAAGCATGCTACTAGTTTTACACATAGGATATAAGACAGGCTTTTCTAGCACTGGTATAAACAGTAGAAAATCCTGTCTAATATGCAAGAAATATAGCAGATTGAGTTAAATAAATGACAATATAAATGTAATTTACCTCAGATGCTCGTCGTTTCCCAACATTCCAAGCTAACCACTCTTCCTTCGACCTTGCACAGTACGGATGTAGGTGTCGACCTATCAATAAACACAAAATTTGAACTTCATTATATGCCTAAGCAATAAAATGAACTGTTCAAACATACAAAACTATTCCAACTCAAAGAACTTGTTATACACTAAGACTCAACAGTTTTCACTTGCATCCTCTATATATAAATTCCATCATAATTCATTATTTTTTTCAAAGACCTTATATACACCAGGTTTTTTTCTAGCCCATTTTGATGATCGATATTGGGTCATGTATGTTCCCATTGCCAAAAAGTTTTGTGTTTTTCTTCCCAATTTCAAGGAGAAAAGTCCCAATTCAAGGAACAAAAAAGGTAAAATTATTGTCATTTTGTTACATTTAACTGCACTGTACCATAGGAAATTGTTATGTTGCTTTCCAAATTGTAATATGCTTATGAGTTGCATATAAAAGGAGTTTAATTATTTCTATGTCTTATTTGATATATACATTATGTTTACCCAATTTGTCTTAAACATTATAAAAATTCCCAATTCTGGGGGGTCAGATCATATTATTCTCAAGGTGCTGAAAAAAAACCGATATACATGTCATAATACAAATTACTCTGCTACTGTATCCTGTAAGTACAAGCTACTCACCTACTGCAGACGACACTACAGGATGTCTTCTCACAGCAGCTTGTATCACAGACAATAAATCTGGATAGTCCTCTATCCTATAAATACATGTATGGTTATATACATGTACAAATAATTCAGTATTGTTAAAATCATCAAGCAAACAAATATCATATCTCTTTTTGTTTTTGAACTCCCAACTTAAATGCTTCATTTTTTTCCCTGTAAACTTACGCTGAATTAGTAATTTGTTTCAAAAGATTGACTATAAAGTATAATAGTGATTGACAAAAAATGATCTTGAAATTTTTTTGGATAAAAATATATAACATTAAACTATCTTAATTATAAAAAGAAGACCCAACTCTTATAAAAAATTGAATGTTTCTGACAGTCTTCATTACAAATAATATCTGTAGATTTTTTTTTCTTTGCATCAAAAGATAAAAATTGAACCTAATTATGACAAAATGTAAAGTTATTTTGATTTTGATGTGTGCACTCACCATTTACACTTAAATGGACATAATGTCACTTAAATTTCATACAGAAATTAACCAAGTCACATATTTCAAAATTGAGAAGAAAAAAAAAATTAACACAGTCATATTTTCTTTTACTTCTAATTGGACCATTAAGACAGTATAAAAACATTATGAAAAAGATATTACTGATGAAATCTTACCTCAAAGGTGTTATAGAATCTTTCTCCTTGACTTCAACCACCGGTTTATTTTGCCGTTTCTTTTTCGGGTCTAACATAATCCTCTTATCCCCCGGCCAGCTCAATTTTTTCGGGCAACTTTTGCCCGCGTCTTCTCCGTTTACGACAATTATTTTCCTCTCCGTACTATCACTAGTCTTTATCGTAACCGGAGTCTCGTGTTTATTTGCACTTAATTGATTTAACTGTGATGCTAAATTAGAACTAAGCAAACTTGACATCACTTTTCCGCCCTGAGTATTTTCACAATTTGCAGTATTTAGAGTTTTGTCGTTCTGAACAACAATCAAAGTCTTGTCTTGAGATTCAAAAGATTGTTGCCCATGACGATGCTGGCCATTTGTTACTACAGTGTCAAGTTTTGAGATACTATTTGCACTTGTTGAGTCTTTCGTTTCCATGGTAACGGCAGATTTCGAGGAAACTGGCACAATGAGTATATGATTAGATAAACCAGGCTGCTTTATGTGAGATGATTCTGCATCTCGATCAACAGTTTTGCCTTTATTAACAATTAACTTTCCTTGTTCCGATTGGGTAAGAATTCCTGCAGGATTTATCACAACTTTTCCAATGTTACTATTTTTAGAAACAGCCTCGGACTGGCTCATCACAATCACATTTCCATTAGACTGTGGCACTTGTAAATTACTCAGTAAAGATTTGCCTTTACTCTGCAGCATGTCTACTTTATTATTTGCACCAGGTACCAGTATCAGAGGATGTGGCTTTGATTTCACTGGCTGTGCTAAGCCAGGCACCAATCCACCATTTACTGGAACTCTTTGTTCAACAAGATTCAAATGTGTCTTATCAATTCTTAAAGGTTGCTGAGGTTTCAGCTGACCTTGAACTTGAATCAATCCCTGAGAAGTGACCTTCAATTGACCTCTTACCATAGACTGGTTCCCAGAATTCACTACCGTCTGCTTCCCAGACTTCAGATTCAAAATATTCACATTCTGATTTTGAGGAACACTTTGCACTAACTGAACACTGTTTTGAGATTTAAGTTTTAAAGTACTAGAAACAGGGGTGAGACAGTTTGATTTTACCAAAGTTGCATTTGTCAGCCTTTTACTTAAATTGTTGTCAGGTTTAATAAATAATACTGGCCCATTTTCCGATGATTTGGCAGACTGTGTGATGTTCTGCCTTGAATTTTGCCCCAGTGTTGATGGACTCACTCTCAAATGGCTAGCAGACGGAACCCCTGATAGCCTAACATCTGGTTTACTATTTACAACATTTGAGGCCAGTAAAACAGGCTGAGTAATGGGAGATGCTACTCTTATCTGACCAGGGTTACTTCCCCTGGGCAATGCTGCAATAGTTGAACCAATTTGTTGAGGTATGAGGTAAGTTTTCCCTTGATTGTCTGTACATTTCAAAAATATAAGATTTGAATTTGCAGATTGGTTCACAGTTTTGTTCACCTTTAAATTTGATACAGGACTTGTTTGTATTAATCCAGTCTGTGCTCTTGGCTGATTCCCAGGCACATTTGTGAGTATAACAGGTTGAGAGGGAACCATGAAGTTATTTTTAGAATTTTGACTTTTAGTTGGACTTAACTGAATTAATGTGTTTGGCATGGTGCCCACCACAGTTTTTATTCCACCAACATTCGAGGCACTTAGTGACCCTAACCCTTTCAATATAACATTTCTAGAAGGGGATGCACCTTTAACACCAGGACTGACTGCCTGAAGCTGTACTATATTGTTCTTTGGTGGGGTGACTGGGTACATTCTTGGTAAATTTGAACTCTGAGGCAGAGGTGAACCCACAGGGACCAAGGTGAGTGGCTGCGTAGTTATAATGCTCTGGCTGACCACTGCCTCTGCTCGGTTCCCAGAAAACAGTAAATGTTCTGCCAACAATGAAGTTTCTCTTGAATTATTACTTTTATTTCCAGATGCACTAGATTCATGATTCATTCCCACTTGCCTGTTGGCCAAACTTTCAGAACTTGTTTCACTACCACCTAAACAAGCAGACCTTCCATAATCATGATCATCTGCTGGTTCCACTTTAATCTCCATGGCAACAGTACTGTCCTGTGCTGGTGCCCCTGATGTAATGTCTTCAGCACCTATTTCCTTCTTTATCTTCACTGAACTACTGGATTTTTCTCGTTTCACTTTAGGAATGTCTTTTTCAATTTCAATGTCTACAACCTAAAGGGTAAAAAAACATATTGACAATTTAATCTTTGGTTTAGTTATGCTTACTTTTACAGACATTTTTTTTACTTAAAACCACATTTCAAACATTAAATGCCAAACCTGAAGGTCAAACTTTTATTAACAAACTGATGATATTTGCCGCTTTTGGGGAAAAAAAATATACACAAAACTGGATAGAAATACTGAAAATGACAATGGACTATTCTAAATTCAAATATGGACAAATCCATTTCATAAAATCAATAAAGAATTTAGTTTAGTATATCATATACATCTACTTACAGTTTCAGAGCCTAAAGTCTGAAGACCTGTGTATGTTCTATCCAACTGGAAAACAAACAATTTTTAAAGGTCAACATTCAAACAAACTAAGTACAAAACTACAACAAAACATAAAATTTTATAAACATATTAAGCAACATAGTAGTCTTATTAAAGTAAATAATCAAGAAACGCGTATATATAAAAGTCATTAGTATAACTTTTCCTTTATTTTAATTAAAGTTTACGTTACACCAACACTATTAAGGTAGAGGACGACCTTTTGTGCATTTTAGTACATTATTTCAGGTATGTGCAGAATCAAAGCAAAACTGACACAAACAGTCAAGTTTGATCATTTTATTCTATTGTTACAAAGAGTTAATCATTTTATACTGATATTAAACATACAATCTAAGATCAAACTTGTAACAGAAGAGAAATACCTTTAGGTTATGTACAATATCCATTTTTTTGTTTCTATGATCTTTAAAATGTAACTGCACCCTGACAGGAAATTCTCCCCAGCCACGCCTTGTCAGGTGGAAAGGAGGCTGACTGTAAATTTCAAACAAACAATCCTTATTTATAGAAACATAAAAATAGATAATGTGAATTTATTCTCATATCATAAAAGATTTAATATCTATTCAGCTTCATAAAAACCACTCATTATATACAATAACAAACCAACTTTCAGTATATCTTTATACTGAGCCAACAGATTTTACCCATGCAACCATTACAGACCAAGATCTGCCCGCAAATCTGTGCCATCTGACCATGGTCTACACTGTTTGCTTATTCATTTACTACATATTTTGAAATTTTCCCTAAAAATGATAAATGGTTTTGTCCAAATTGAGAGATGGACCAGGCAATTTAAGATATTTAGCATGGTGAAGGCTAATAACAACAGCATGGTTAAGATCATAAAGCAACAACCTATATAGTTCCGGGACAACATCAGGAGGTTTTCAATGATTTAAGAACCATTTTTTTCAATTTCCCAACAATTCAGTGTCAATTTTCAATAAAAAAAGTTTAATAAGTTTATCAGTTAACAAAAGAGAAATGCCACTAAGGTAGTCATAATTTTAATTCAGTGCTTCATCTCTACAAACCATATCAAACATCAATTTTAGTAAACTACGCCTTCTTCATATCTGTCATATATTTCCTTTAAAGTTTCGTAACTTTATTTTGACAATATTTTTGTCACAGTTGACCAAACTTTAAATATTTCAAACAAACAAATAAATTCCAAAATGATGAAATACATTAAGACAGTCCAATCAAATTGCACTTTTATTTATTTTCTTTAAAGAGCTTTCTTTAAAAGCACATAAGTTTTACTCTTAGCCAAATTTATCCAAAGCATAATTTACACTAACATTGACACAAATTGTTAAATTGATTTTTGTCATATATAAAATCTGTGACAATGTTATATTCTATATATTTACCTGACTTCTACTAAATCGTTGGGTCTGTAACTCGGATGCAAGAAGAACCAAACTTTTTTTACAAAGTCGTCAATACCAGGACTGTTTTTAGGTCCTCGTACATAAACCATCCATTTGTGTGTGGCCTGATCATTCTCGTCCCGCTGATCTGCTGGGATACTCCTGATTACACAATGAAAGACAGCAATCAGTACAGGTGACTTAAAGCAATTAGTAAAGGTGACTTAAGGCAATCAGTACAGGCAACTTGAAGCAATCAGTAAAGGCGACTTAAAGCAATCAGTACTGGTGACTTAAAGCAATCAGTACTGGTGACTTAAAGCAATCAGTACTGGTGACTTAAAGCAACAGAACAGGGGACTTAAAGCAATCAATACTGGTGACTTAAAGCAATCAGTACAGGCAACTTAAAGCAATCAGTACAGGCGACTTAAAGCAATCAGTACAGGCGACTTAAAGCAATCAGTACAGGTGACTTAAAGCAATCAGTACAGGTGACTTAAAGCAATCAGTACAGGCGACTTAAAGCAATCAGTAAGGGCAGCTTAAAGCAATCAGTACAGGCGACTTAAAGCAATCAGTACAAGTGACTTAAAGCAATCAGTTAAGGTGACTTAAAGCAATCAGTACAGGTGACTTAAAGCAATCAATACTGGTGACTTAAAGCAATTAGTAAAGGTGACTTAAAGCAATCAGTACAGGCAACTTAAAGCAATCAGTAAAGGCCACTTAAAGCAATCAGTACTGGTGACTTAAAGCAATCAGTACTGGTGACTTAAAGCAACAGAACAGGGGACTTAAAGCAATCAATACTGGTGACTTAAAGCAATCAGTACAGGCAACTTAAAGCAACAGTACAGGCGACTTAAAGCAATCAATACTTGAGACTTAAAGCAATCAGTAAAGGTGACTTAAAGCAATCAGTACAGGTGACTTAAAGCAATCAGTAAAGGCAAACTAAAGCAAAATCAGTACTGGTGACTTAAAGCAATTAGTACAGGCAACTTAAAGCAATCAGTACAGGCGACTTAAAGCAATTAGTACAGGTGACTTAAAGCAATCAGTAAAGGCAGCTTAAAGCAATCAGTACAGGTGACTTAAAGCAATTAGTAAGGGCAACTTGTGTAGCTTAATTTCCCATCACAGTAAAGCTTGTTTAGTCGCTTGGTTTTAAAAATTAACAATGTATAAAATGTTAATGCCATATTGCCACTGTGCATGGTACCAGTAGAAGATTACAACCTGTGCATTATTTCAGAATTAAAAGGACACTTTAACAGAACCATTGATATACACAATATAATTTGCAATTTTGTTTCTATTTAATGGCACATTATGTCTCAGAAATACATGTTTTGTAATTCCTTAGAAATGTCAAACATGTGTTTAATAATGTTTAAATAATGAATTTAAAGCATGTGACATGTTTAAATAATGAGAAAGTAATGCTGAACGAGCAGTAATATGTTGTAAAGGTAGCTAAATGTAAACAAATAAGTATTTTGAGTTCTATACAAAATACTAATTCACTTAAATTATACCAATTGCTGATTGTATTAAGCAGCAAAAGGTTGTTCATGTATATGGGAAATGAGTAATTTTTTTGAAACTGTGTTTTTGAGAAAACAAAATTGATAGCTTTCTGAGGCATAATGGGCCTTTATATTAGAAACCTAAGAGTATTCAATCCATCAAATGTATCAGCACAAATCATCATTATATAATTAGTGTAAGTAAAATTAAGATATATCCAGGTGTAACCTAAATTCGGCGATATAAGAACAAATGTCAATGGCATTTTCAATTATCTACAGTAATCTATAATTATACTTGATATAATTTTACTACAACTATTTAAAAGTTACTTTAAGTTGATTTCTAACAATGTAATTGTTCAGTGGTTGCCAAATATAAACAAATATGACTGATGTAAAATCTTACTACGATCTGAAAACGTCACCTAAATTCGGCGATTCTGATTGGTTGCAGTAAATTTTTAATTTTGGCGGGATTGTGACGTAGTATGTTGACCTAGATTGGCAGTAAAAATAGTAGGATAACAAACGGTGACTGTCAAATTATTTTAAGCAACAAATAGAGGAAAGTATAGATAAACTTGAAATTACATCAGGTAAAACACACAATTTTCTCTATGTCATTTACATTTTTTAATGTTTATCAGCCGTACCTCCATCTGTAGCGCAGAAAATCACTTGAGTTGTAAATAAAACCATGAGACATAAACATGATTGACATTCACCTCTGAAATCTCTTGTGAATGACAAAAAACAAAACAACACTGAATTAAGGAGAACGTCGAATTTGGGTCACGGTAGGATATTCTATTTAACTTTAGAAGAATGATTTTGTGATAGAAATTGCAGCAGTACAAACCTTTTTACTATTATCAGTCTTAGTCAAATAGTAGACAAAATTAATCATATAAATGTGTTCAACTGCTCAAGAAGTTATTTATTTCAGATCTTAATCACTTTGTTTTAAAACACTTTAACCCCACCCCCAAGATCAAAACCATTAACCCCTTTCAACCCTTTAATAAAATTACATTAACACTAGAGAGTGAAATTCATACTTAGACACATTTCCAACAATTATCCTTTTCTTCACTTTAAATCTGCCAGTTCTTGAATCATTTTGCTCGCTACTATTTTTCGAGGTCTCTGCTTCCGGCTTTCTGTGTCCCTAAAATGGAATATTTACACTTCTTACATCATCATAATTATTCTCCTATCTCTCTAATTAAGTAATATTTACAAAAATAGAATGCAATTTTTGGCCGGGTTGCAAATGGTGCAAACCCTGGTTATAAAATGGTGAATGTCGGGCGGCAGGTGGGCGGACAGGGAAAATATCTTCATAACAGTTTTCTCAGCAACTACTTATCACAGCCTCTTGATATTTGTTATACAGCACCAACACGTGGTCCTATACCGTGGGTCTGTCGCTCTTCCACTCCCTGTTTACCGATTAAGTTAAATTTTCAACATCAATGGTCAATGGTAAATATTTTTTGTAACATCACAACCTCATGATATTTGGTATACAAATGCAACCCGGCCTTTTCTGTCTTTGACCCATTTTTTAAATTTGTAATACAGTACTCAATAAATTTGAGTGCGAATATAAAAAGTGTTCGAGCATCGCATAAAATTCCTTAATGCAGTATAATTATATCCAACAAGGTGCATGAATGATTTGCAAAAAAAGCATTGCTATCATGATTTCTGTAAGTGTGTAGAGGTACTGCTCCAACACTGTAGTGAGTTTACTCCATTATATTTTACAAAATCATATAACAATGCTGAGCTGACGTATGGGTTGATATTCTACAGCACGCAGCCTATAAAACTTTACACAAACTGTTGTAAATACATGAAGTCTGAGGATAGAGGACTATATTTTTGCATTAAAGGCAACTATTTCACAAGCAGTGACCCTGGATTCCTCAAGGATTCAAATTCAAGTTAAAGCATATATACATGTTTTCATAACAAAATGCTTGTCTGCTTTAAAAAGAGAAAACAAATAGAAGCCTACTTTTGGTGTTATTATTCCAATTCTCTCAGACACAAATTCTGTCTGCTGTGCATTCCCTTCGGGAGCCTCTTGTTTTACTTCACTTTGATTGGGCAATGCAGGGGTGCCAGGTGGCGCTTTACCAATAAATTTTCTAACTGTTGGATGAATCATTGGTGCTTGATCAGCTGACTTCTGAAAATAAGTCAATGTTTATTTTGTTGTTTTTAAAAAAAAAAGCAAAACTAGAAATATGTCATCATGCCACGGATGCCCCCGCATGCAGCCAAATTTCAAATGTTATAATATTTAGTTCCAAATTTGTTTGCACAAATTATTTTTTTCATTCTTAGTTCAAAGCCCTTAAAACTTTTCAATGTTAACACAAACCATTTTTATACAATGTTCAAGGCACTGAAATTATTCAGTCTTAACCTTTTAAAAACAGCATATTGCATATTTGTAGCCAACATAATGGCTATATACATTTCCACAAAAGTATGAGTGCTGAAACTGAAAGTTCAACATTCAGGAAAGATAAGTTTGTCTAAAATAATTGAACCACGACCAAATTCAAACTTAAACTGCTTATTCCTAAGATGTATCTATATTATTTTCAAAGTGAAAGGGACATAACTCTGCCAAAAAATCATCGAACCATGACCAAATTCCAACTTGACCTGCGCATTCCTTTGACATATCCATATGTCAATTTTGAGTTGAATATGTAACACTGTTGGGTTGATAATGAACAGAAACTGTAAATTTCATATCATTTTCAAAGTGAAAGGGGCATTACTCTGCCAAAAATCATTGAACCATGACCAGATTCGAACTTGGTCTGCGCATTCCAAAAACATATCCATATGTCAAATTTGAGTTGAATGTGTAATATTGTTGGGGAGATAATAAAACGGAAACTGAAAATTTCATATTATTTTTAAAGTGAAAGGGGCATAACTCTGCCAAAAATCATCGAACCATGACCAAATTTGAAATTGACCTGCGCATTCCTTTGACGTATCAATATGTCAAATTTGAGTTGAATGTTTAATACTGTTGGGGAGATAATAAACAGAAACTGAAAATTTCATATTATTTTCAAAGTAAAAGGGGCATAACTCTGCCAAAAATCATCGAACCATGACCAAATTTGAACTTGACCTGCGCATTCATTTGACGTATCGATATGTCAAGTTTGAGCTAAATGTGTTGTACGATTGGGGAGATAATGAATGGAAACTGAAAATTTCATATCATTTTCAAAGTGAAAGGGGCATAACTCTGCAAAAAAACATTGAACCATGACCAAATTTAAACTTGACCTGCGCATTCCTTTGACATATCCATATGTCAAGTTTGAGTTGAATGTGTTGTACCATTGGGGAGTTAATGAACAGAAACTGAAAATTTCATATTATTTTCAAAGTAAAAGGGGCATAACTCTGCCAAAAATCATCGAACCATGACCAAATTTGAACTTGACCTGTATTTTCTCATGACATATCAATATGTCAAGTTTGAGTTGAATGTGTTGTACTGTTGGGGAGATAATGAACGGAATCTGAAAATTTCATATTATTTTCAAAGTAAAAGGGGCATAACTCTGCCAAAAATCATCGAACCACGACCAATTTCGAACTTGACCTGTATTTTCTCATGACATATCAATATGTCAATTTTGAATTGAATGTTTTGAACCGTTTGGGAGATAATGAACGGAAACTGAAAATTTCATATTATTATCAATGTAAAAGGGGCATAACTCTGCCAAAAATCATCGAACCATGACCAATTTCAAACTTGACCTGTATTTTTTCATGACATATCCATATGTCAATTTTGAATTGAATGTTTTGAACCGTTTGGGAGATAATGAACGGAAACTGAAAATTTCATATTATTTTCAATGTAAAAGGGGCATAACTCTGCCAAAAATCATCGAACCATGACCAATTTCGAACTTGACCTGTATTTTCTCATGACATATCCATATGTCAAATTTGAGTTCAATATGTGCAAGGGTTATTAAGATAATGAACGGAAAGTGATGATGACGGAAGGACGGAATGACGGAATGAAGGAATGACGGAACAGGGTAACACTATATGCCCCTGCCATTATATGGCGGGGGCATAACAAACAAAAAATGTGTAAATTTATATTTGAATACAGATACACTGTATTTGTTGTTATTATACATTTTATGATTTACAACTGAAAGCAAATTTCCTAAAATTTTAATTTAGTTTATTGCTTTGTAATATTAAGTTATCAACAAGAGCTGTCCGTAAGACAGCGCGCTCGACTTTTTTATTGCTTGCCAATAAAAAAAGTTTTTGCAGTAAAAGGCAATACAAGAATCTCTGTATTTTTAAAGTGAACAATGGCCATGAGCATTAAGATATTTAGTGAAGAATTATTTTACTGAATTGTGTGATACCCTTGAACACTGCAGGTTCAGTGGATAGGAATGAATTTTTTTAGATTTTTTAAGTTTTTTAGTGCTTGCCTATAATACAAAACATTGACAGTTAAGGGCCATAATTCAAATAAAATCTTTGACAGAATTACCTTCTCCTGGACATGTTTGGGAATCATGATTGTAAACAAGTATTCCAACTTTCAAATTAATATCTCAAACAGTTCAGTCAAAAAGTGGACTGGTACTAAAAAACTTAACCAAGATTCTAAGTCGATAAAAGGCCTTAATTTTTAAAACAAATCCTTGACAGAGTTACTTCTCTTGCGTACAGATGGGGTAATGATGTGAAATAGCATTAAAAGTTTCAAAGCAATATCTCAAAGGGTTAAGGCAATAAGTGGATTTTACCCATATTCAATGTATTTTCTAAGTCAAAAAGGGGCATAATTCTGTCAAAAACCTTGACAGAGTTATGTCCTCTTGTCTGTTGATGAAGGTCGTGATGGTAAACAAGTATGGTCAGTTTCAAAGCAATACCTCCAATGGTTTTGAAATAAAGTGAGGTGGTACAAAAAACTTAACCAAGCTCAATACACTTTCTAAGTCAAAAAAGGGCCATAATTCTGTCAAAAACCTTGACAGAGTTATGTACTCTTGTCTGTAGATGGAGGTTATGATGGTGAACAAGTATGGTAAGTTTCAAAGCCATACTTGTAATACTTCTGAAATAAAGTGGGGTGGTACGAAAAACTTAACCAAGGTGTGACGCCGACGTCGACGCCGGGCGAGTAGGATAGCTCCCCTTTTCATAGAAAAGTCGAGCTAAAAATTATCATACATTCATAATGAACACAGTTTGGCTTCTAAATTTCTTTAATATTTTAGTTGTTTTTTGGCTTAAACTACAATGTACTTCAAATATACATATGTGTATATATACATACAAAGTAAATACAATCAAATACATAAAGGATTGAGTAGAAAATTTGAAGCTATGTGAAACTTTCCCCTTGAAAAGAATCATTTAACACTGATAAGAACATTCATATCAAAATAAAAAATATTGTTTACTTGCAATTTATTTAAAGTTAAAACCAAAGGTCATGCCAGTGCCATAACTTTCCAGCTGTACTGGAGGAGGAAGACAACGGTTCCCCAATGTGAATTATTTCAGGTACAAATGGGTAGAACAAAACACCTTCCACAACCTATCTATCTGGATACAGGTAAACCTGTGAAAAAAGGCCATCTGAAGGAAGAGACCAGGCATGGCCTTTATGGACAGGGGTCTTTATTTGGAGGTATATGTTAAATTTAATCAAAGGTTGTTGAAGTCACACCTTTATTTTAAGGGTGATCTTTATTTGAAGATGGCCCTAAACACAGGTTTGACTGTCTTCAGAAAAGTTATTAAAGAATGATATTGGTAAAAAAATAAGATATCATGAAGGGTAATAATTCAAACAACCAATCCTTGAGTTTTCAGTCTCAAACAATCCTACAATTAAGACTACAGGCATTTGTGACTTTTCAGATACGCATTACAGAAATTAAAAGTTTTCTCAAAAGAACTCAAACCTAGACCTCTAACAATTGGACCACTGACAAGCCTGTAACTTTAACTCCTTTCCAATCAAAGAAAGAAAGACTGACTTGTATAAAGGTGATGATGTCCATACCCTCCGCGTATCTAAGTTTCAACCCATACTACACTAAATATCTTAAATGGGCTTGTTTATTTTACAATCTGAATAAAGCCATTTATCACGTTTAGGAAAATTTTTAAAAATAAAGACCATCTTGGTTTGCACTGCTTGCAGGAGCAGATACAGTATCCGCCAGGAAGCTAACAGGTTAATGCTTATGTCATCAGGATAAAGATGCTAATATGGTAATCTTTCCACCAACATGGTTAACTTCAGGAGTTCACTGATGATAAAAGCATTGCTGGCTGTGTGGGGTCAAACCCTGTGAAAGGCAACTCGTTGTTTCCATGAGCAGACGCATTGCTTACTATTGGTATGGTTCCAGGGACAGATGTTAGAGTGTTTCAATAAGCTAACTGCTTTCAACATATTTGAACTAAACTAAACTCATATAAAATATAATGAACTAATAAAGTATTACATACCTTCGAGGATTTAGTATTACATACCTTCGAGGATTTCTGCTGATTTGCGTTTCCATAGAAATTGGCAATAATACATGCTCTTAATCTATCCATCATGCTTCTAGCCAATTCCAACTTCTACAAAACAAACAAGTGGGGAAATGACAATTATTCAATCTGCTGAGATTTTACTCCCAATATTGTTGATTGATATTAGTATGAACTGAACAGGCAAATTTCTTGTAATGACTTGTTTGCTTAGCAATACTATAACAGTAATATCTGGATTCAGAGCTGGTATTCTTCTGAAAAAGTTTTTCGACTTACTAGAATCACACAGGACATTGAAGTACTGAGTGTGTGAAACCTGACATATGGATTGTAGGTTCAAGCTTTACTTACTACTTAGGTCACAATTTTGTTTCCTCAAATGACACTAGTGCTGGTTAGTGTCAGGACACAGCCTTGAGAGTGGTTTAAATTAGCCTTTCTTGTATCATAGTTTGGAGACATTTCTATTGAAAATGTGTCATAGTTAGATCATATACCCATACATAACAGGAGTGCAGATGTTAGTTACACACACTCCAGTTACAGCACTGTTTGTTGGATATAAGAAGAGTATGCTTCTTGATTGGCTCATTTTTGGGGGGTTTACTTATTATGTACACCTCCTCGCATAAATCAGATAGCCTCGGGTTTCAATGCTCTTTCTATTACTTAACATACGGTTATAATTAAAACATATTATGTTTAAACAAAAACATAATTCAGCCAATCAACAAAACGTTAGTCATCAACTTCAAGACAAGGAAACACAAACCTCACTAATGTTAAGAAGTTCCGCTTCTTTATTACTGACTTCCATGTCAAACTGGTTCTTGATAATAGAAACAATCTTCTTCTTTGTAGCTTCTTTGGCTGAAATTGAAAAAAAAACAGATGTCAGTAGGACTTGACTATTCTCAGTGCTTGATAGCAAAACAACAGCTTGGACAATGTAGTTTTTTCTCAGTTCCAAATAGCTATAATTCTGTTAAAATCCAAGTCAGAATTTTAGGCCTTTATATATGAGATACCTTGTTTTATGTTACAACCCATACCTTTCAGTAGTTTTGGAGACACTAACTTGTACATAGAAACTTAACCAAAGTATGACGCTGTCACCAAGGCCTGGATGAGCTAGAGTACAATAGTTCTCCCTATTCTTCAAATAGTAAAGTTAAAATTTCTCTAAAATTTGCAAAACCGTGTTACTAGCTTTAAATTTTTCAAGTGACTATTGATAAGAAATTGTGGCAAGTGTCTCAAGAAATAATATGATCAGCAATATACACACATGTAGCTGATAGTGAATAACATTTTTCAATATCCACTAATGTATAGTAACAAGAAGATAGGAGAGTCAGGATAAAGCATTCAACTTTTTCAGTAAAGGTTGTAAAACATCTTTAAATTGTTAAGTTTTTGGAACACCCTTATATTGCAAAGTCACATGTGGGAATACTTCTAAATGGTTTAGTTGGAGAAAACATACCTCCTTCTTCGATGACACGCCTCCTCTTGTTCTGTACTTCAGAGACATCTTCATAATCAGGGTCAATCTCTATATGTGAACGTTTTGCTGTCATTCTAAATATACCTACAAAATATAATCATACATTTGAAGTATGGTAAAAGTTCAACAGTTCACATGAACCATATGAATAAATTAACTGATGAAAAGATAGGTGCCAGCATTTTTTTTTCAATACTTTGGGAATGGTGCCGGTACCAGACTGATTTGGAAAATGCATTATTTTGACTTAAATTGGAAATTTTTATTATGCATTTTTTTCAGCAACAAATAAGATTAGTCATCATGAATAAAGATAGCTAACAGCTTCCACTGTCCAGGTAGAACTATTGAGTGGTGATTAATATGAATATCTTGGAATATAATGATTTTAGAGAAATCTCTTGGCCTTGTGGGGATTTTGAGCAGCCATTTTGGGAATTTTAACATTAGAAATTGGGAATTTTAATGTTTATTTTCTATTGGGAACAGTGCCGTTTTAGGGTAGTAAGTATATAAAGAAAAAAAAAACACTGGGTGCATAAATGTTAAGGTCTTCAGCATACCCATTTATATATTATGACATGACAATTAATGCCGCATCAGATGAAAAACAAATATTGGTTAAAAATCCGTATAAAGTTTTGGAAGCCAGAACTACAGAAACCCCTGCATGCAGTTTGACAGCTCTAATGATTCAAAAGTTTGGCCACTGACATTACAAATTTAGCCAAAATAGTAAACATTTCTGTCACAGGATGAGAAAAAATGTGCAGCCTGACCAGGACTCAAACCCGGGACCCTCGAATTACCGTACCGCGACTATACAGACTGAGTTATCGGGCCGTTTTCACATCATTTCAACTAAATAGTAATCAGTTCTGAACCGTGACAATTTTATACCATGAGATTGATGTCAATATATATGCTTCTGATAGTCACAAGTGACAAGAAATTTTACATAAAATTCACTTTCCAAATAAGTGTAGGTTTTTAGCAAAACTGGCAGAACATTATCAAAACAGTATCACAAGAATCTGGTAAAACTTACTACACGATCTGATGGAAAAATGTCTTTCTGTGTTTAATTTCTTTTGAACATGCTGATCAATATTCTGTGTTTAATGGTACCCCACCCACAAATTTCACTTTGGTTGTAAAAATAGAAAAGAAATGACTAAAGTTTCGCTTGAACGAATTTTGCGATCAACATGAAGTCTAAATTTGCAACCAAACTAATATGTGGCTAAAATACATTCTCAATGTATAGTGTATGATGAAAATTTGCTAAATGCAAACCTTACTGCAGATAAACAATGTAAAGTCTAGTTCCTTGTGGAGGCCGCCATGTTTATTCGATCGCCAGGTCAAAGGTCGTTCCGGTTCACTGAGGCGCACAAAGAAAATGTGTTATCGATTAACAAGGACTGAGTACGTAAGGTAAACTATATATACTGCGGTATACCAAGTACAATGGCATTGACCACTTTATACCAATATGATACTCAATAGTAAAAAAATATATATATGAAAAGATTCGACCCCCCAAAAGAAAAAACCGAAGAAAAACTAGTTACAGAACTTTTTATGAGAAATAATATTATAATTGACTAGAATGTAAAATCTGTTTTACTATTTATTATCAATCGTAAATAAAATACATGTAGAATAGAAAAGTAAATATTAAACTAAGTATATCTACCTAGGTTAAGGTATTAGGACCCTAATGGGCACTATCAGGAACTAAAAAGTCAGATGTATACCTTAAAGTACACCTGTATGCAAAATTTAAACAAAGTTTACCGTACGGAAATCAAGTTATGGCCACTTTTCTGAACTCAAGCTAGGGTGTTATGAGGGCCTTTTTTTAGAAAGTAGGAACCTTTAAATAATCTGCAATAACATTCTAATGAAAAATGTTTTCCCATTAATTTTTGGTAAGAAACAAATAGTACCATTCAGCTAACAATCCAAATAAGCAAAATTATGGTTTCTACTTAAAATTTATGAAATCTGTATAAAAATGTTTCCCTACCCCACCCATTTTTACCACATGTCTGACCATTTTTCTACTAAGGGAGCCTAATTAAAAAAATTCTTAAAATTTACCCAAATGAGTGCCTGTTTTCAAAGTTTCCCTAAATTTTTAAAAAAAGTATATTGGTTGATCTTGTAAAATATGAAATACTTTTACCGTCTAGTTTTGATTTCATTACACTTTGAAAATATCAGGTACCATATTTATTACTAGATTTAGCATAATTTAGCCAATAAATACCTATATAAATTAAAAAATCAAAATTAAACACTTTTTTCTTTCCAAATGGGGCATGAGAGATACATAAATAATGTTAAAAGAAAAAAAAAAAAGAAAAAAAAGTTGACCCTTCTGGGGATTGAACCCATGACCCTCATTTTCAATGTAGTTAACAGTAGTTCTAGCCTATTTGAATACTCTTCAAAGCGGAGGTAATGCATTAGGGTGCTAATACCTTAATGGAATATTTTTGAAAATGCAGGTACACTTATGCCTAGGACACAAATAAAACGGGCGCCGTCCGATTAAACGATTTTTATAAAATCGGCAGATTTTTTGATATCGTGGACGCCGGGCGATTTTAAATCTGATACCTTGCGTGGTCATGAATGAAACAGTCGTCGGGCGATTTTTGTCGAGTAGATTTTACAGAAAGAATTGAACGGATCAGGCGGCGACCATTTAAGGTATTAGCACTTTAAAAGTGAATCGGACGGTTGCCGCGCGGGCGTCGGGCGACAATGACTTTACATTTAATGACATCCTAGATAAATCAGCTAGTTGTATATAATTATGCCAGCAAAAAAGTCAGTTGCCAAAGCCAAGGGGAAGGCCAAGGAGTTGGTCAGTGTTGTTGACAACGAGTCACCAACGACCAGTATCGAGGCCGTAGAAGGCGAAAATCAATCAGACATTCGCATGGACATTGAAGAATAATTCATGTTTACTAGTATTCAAAAGAAATTTAAAAAAAATATTTTTGAGGCAATTACAACTTCTTCAAGCTAAAATTACAACAAACACAAGCAGCCCGGTCGCCGGATGACAAAACGATGACCGCCCGGTGCCTGTACATGAATCGTCCGGTTACTGGGCGATAATCGTTTGACTACTTGTCTCCATTCAGGCACCGGGCGGAGCCCGGCCGATGTCCGCCCGGACGCCTTTTAAATCGGACGCTGTTTAAGTAGAACAAAAAATCGCCCGATCAAAAAAAATCATCGCCCGGTCGCCGGGCGGCGACCGAACGAAGTCCGCTCGATGATATATATACTGAGCGCGTTCGGCATACCTACTCGAGTTAACACGGGTTAACACGGGTAATGCTCTAGTACAACTCGTGTTACCCGGGTAATGTTACTCGTGTGACCAAAATTCTACCCACCTCAAGAAGCCGGGAAAGTGGGTAATTCTATCCGAATATATTGCCACTTGCAGATTCAATATGGCGGAATCGACGGAAACCTAGTTATACATAGTTCCTTCTGTATTTTCTTCAGCTGTCCTATGTTTTTATTACACCCCACAAATGAAGTTTATTTACTGTTTTAGCCACCAGCAATGTAGAACGTCATGAATGGAATGATTCTGAGACTAAATTACTACTTGATACTACTGCTGCGAATATGGAAAAACTGAAAGGGGCTAAAAACAAAACAAAAGTATGGACAGGTATTGCGGAAGTTCTCATAACACATGGTTTCAATGTTACTGTTACACAATGCATAGACAGGTACAAATATATGAAACGGTCATACAAAGCATATGTAGATAAAAATAAGAAATCAGGAAGTGGAAAGTGCTCATTTAAATATGAAAAAGAGATGCATGCTCTTATTGGGGACGACCCGGCAGTAAAACCACTTTGCACATTTGGATCAGGGGATAAAGTAGAAGGCACTGATCTTGATGCCAACGAAACTGATGAGAGTTCAGATGTTTCTTCACCAGCCTTTGAATCCAAGCGTCCACGCAGAAAAAGCATGGTAAATGAGTTGAAGGAATTGATGGAGGAAAGAGACCAGAGAATGCTGTCTGTAATCGAAAAAATGAACAGTGAACAAAACAATTTATTGAAGAAACTTATTGATAAGTTGTAAATCTACTACAGTTTGTAATGAAGGTTTAGTGTCCCATATAGAAAATCACGGTAACTATTGGAAAGGTTAAAAAGTAAATGTTTGAATTTTGTTTATTTGCTTTTTTAATATATGTATAACACATATTACAAGAGTTTATGTTAAATATTGTTTTGCCAGGAAGGCTTCTGTTTTTCATTTTATCAAAATATGAACAATCAAGCTTCTGAAGAAATGTATTGATAATTGTAAATTATCACAGTTTGAAGATGAGGTGAAATGTAATGCAGAGTCGTAATTTAGAAAATCTGTGTGGATATTGGAAAGGTTCTATGTAAATACATTTTGAGTATCCCTTGTTAGAAAGCGTTATTTTTACTTATTTTTGTTCAAGGAAGGTTTCATTTGCTGAAAAGTAATCGGGACAAGTGACATTTTTCTTTAAATTGTCTTGAATTTGTTGCAAGGCATCTAATACTTTACTTGTAGTAAGTAAAAAGTAAATTGTTCTATATCACCCTAATTTTCAGCTTTATTTGCAAAAATAAGGCCTAAATAAGTATTTTTGATACATTTAAGGTAATTTCTGTGTAAGTTGGCCTTTGTCATTTGTACTTTTAATAAACATTTTTACTAAACACTAACACTATATTTTCATGAACATTGAAATAAATCTTAAGGCGTGCTGCTTTAATTGCTATATTTTTAGCTCACCTGAGCACAACGTGCTCATGGTGAGGTATTGTGATAGCTCAGTGTTCGTCGTCCGTCATCAACAATTTGTTAAAACAACATCTCCTCCTGAACCACGTGGCCAATTGTAAACAAACTTTACAGAAATGATCCTTAGGTGATCCCCTTTCAAAGGTGTTAAAAAAATTAAATTCCATTGAAAATTCTGGTCGTTATGGCAACCAATAGGAAAAATCTTGTCTGAACTATTTCACCTAGAGCTTAGATATTTGGTGTGTAGCATTCTCTAGTGGACCTCTACCAATATTGTACAAATTATGGCCCAAGGGTCTATATTGGCCTCGCCTGGGAAGTCAATTGATTTTACATAGACTAATATAGGAAAAACTTCAAAAATCTTATTGTTGGAAAGTATTTGGTCTAGAGCTTAGATCTACGTTTTGGCCTGGTTTTGTTTACACCATTATAATTCTGTACTCAGGTGAGTGACCTGGGGCCAATGGTCCCATTGTTTTCAGCTTTGTTCATTGCATAACAATGCCTTCCTGAATTATTTCATTTTTACAATCATGTTTTATTGTAATGTTCTATAACTTCTTAATAAATTCTGTTTCAACCCTTGCAATATTCTTTGTATAAAAGACTAAAGGATCTTGCTCCCGAAATTGCAGGTTCTGGCATGGAATACATCTATAATCTAACACATCCCTGTCTGTCGCTCCACACTTTATGCGGGATTTGTAAAAGTCCTGCTGAAGTATTTCTGGTAAAGTTAATAAAAGTTAGATCATTTTCATATTTAAAGTTTGATTAATCTTTACCTTGAATGAAACAGCTGTAAGTGGGATGTAAGAGGAATAGTTTTTTTTGTTGTTTTTTTTTCAGACGAACATTAATTCTGATTTGGATTGGACTTTGTTTGTTGAATTAATTAGAAAAGCACAAAAAACATGTTTACTTCTTGTCGTTAATTTGTACTATATATTTACTTAAGATAAAACAATAGCAACAAAAAACAAGTGCAAGTTGTACTTTCCGTATAATAAATTGATAAAATATTACACAGGAAAGGGGACTTTTATATTTGTCCAAGTCAATATTTTAAGGGAAGCGGTGGACGAGAAGTAAAGGTGCACATGTTTGTCCTTCAATCCAGGGATAAAGGTTCGAGCCTCACGGTCACGACTATGTTTCTTCAAAGTTCACCAGTACATGTAAGCTCCAGGTTATCACCAGGAAACTGACTTTAGAGTGGTTCAGATAGGCTTACAAGATTCCATAAAAACAAACTTGTTTCAACTGAGTCAGTATTTAATGTTGAAGACGACATGTTTCCTCTTCAAATCTGATCGGGGTCAATTTGGAAGCACATTGTGTCTTATAAAAATAAAAGCAGTCACTTTTTTTTTAATAAAGTCAAAGAATAACGACAATGGTGTCAGTATTATATTTTAATTTTAATGATTATGATAACACAAGTAGTGTCTTAAAAATGATAACTGAACTTAATTGGCAAACCCTTGAGCAGCGTCGGAACATCAGTGCTGTAACCTGTACCTGTATAATATCCAAAACAACATTGTCTTTGTTGACCACCAACACCTTACTCAAACAAGAAATCTGAACTACCTGATACCCTACTCGAACACAATTCCATCAGAATTCTTCATTTCCTAGGAGCATACGTCTTTGGAATAGCCTTCCTCTAACTGTTCAGTCTAGCCCCAGTTTTAAAATCTTTACTGAGAGGCTTGACCCATTCTTCAAATTCTAATTTGCTCACTATGTCTTTTAAAGTAATAGTCTTGTAGAACGTTTATCATATAAATAAAGTCTTTTATTGACAGTTCCCTGACAACGCGCCTGCTAGTCATAATCAGAATTGATTGTACAAAAGCTAACAATACATTTTTTATAGATTTATTATTTGGCTGTAGAAACCGAAAGTACAAAATGCCAACCTGTGGTCATTAAAGATCCTGTAACTCATTTTTTATGGTTTTATATCATAAATATAATGCTCATTATTTGTAAAGATATTACCGAATGTACATTTCATGCTAATAAAGAGAGGTAATTAAAAACTTATTTTCTGTAAAGTGAATGCATATATTTTAATGATTACATATTATGTGGACAAACTAATATTTGCAATACATATTTTACATATTCTTCGATGTTTGAAAATTGTTTTAGAAGCAGAATTATATACATATATAAAACATTATCGAAGATTACACTATCTTTTTCTGTTTACATCTGAAACTTGGTGGTAGAACTTTTTTCAATCCGTAATAACTCCGAAGTTATTATAGATAATAGCCAAGGACGTTCCGATTGAGAAATGAGTCTACTGTCTGTTTGCTCTTTCATGTACATTTAGTATGAACATGTATACTTTTATTGAGTAAACACGTTTTATTTATTATATGAGCGTAATGATTTTTACTGCGCATAATTAATAATCTTACTGCGCATGCTCATTAATCTAACTGTACATAATTAATAATGTGACTCTGGATAATCCAGGTATTTCTGTAATGGATGTTCCAGCAGGTACTCCTGGAGCTGTAAAGGAAGTCCAAGAGATTCAACAGTGCTCGGTGTGAACGGGTGAACGGTTTGACGGACAGCATACCGACAGCAGTGTTGTAGGCTTGAACAACGAACCACTCGCTTTCGGAGCTGTTGTTTTTCCTGGCAAATAAAATAACATAAAAAGCATTTAAATGGATAATGTTTCTGATCTTTAGTGTATAGAATTTGTTTTACGATGGCATTCTGTGAGATCGATGGAAACATAATAGCCCTTGCTACGCTTTATATCTTAAATGGACTAGTCCAGCTTTCAGTCTGGACAAAC
This sequence comes from Ruditapes philippinarum, assembly GCF_026571515.1. NCBI lineage: Eukaryota > Metazoa > Mollusca > Bivalvia > Venerida > Veneridae > Ruditapes > Ruditapes philippinarum. Next base: position 62,397 of record NW_026854104.1, read on the forward strand.
TCATTCATCATATTTAGGGATTTTTTTTAAATATGAATTTCAGTCCTGGAATAGCAAACATTCAGACCATGTTCAGACGACACGGATTATCCGGCTTATCTTAATCTACACTGGTCACATGGGTACTTTCAGACGGAAAGGTTTAAATGAGAAATCGTTTAGACACGATTAAATAATTAATTCTTAGAAATAGATAAAATTGTTTCAGTTTCAAAAGCAGTGATTTTTTCAAATATTATTTACTTTGATTGAAATCAGAAAATTCATTTAATAGTTTAATTTTGTCAAGAAGGATATTAAAACGAGCTAGTTTCTTGTCACGTTTGTCGAGCTTACTTACTTAGTTGTATGTAATAATAAAATATACTAGAAACTATGTAAACGGTTTCTAACCATATTTATCGAATCCCCCGGGAAAATTGGTTTGTAGACCTTTGCAAGAGCTGTGATTAACTCATGCGGAACGAACGCTAAATAATCCACTAACAGGTAAATTAGACAATGCCCTCTTTCATCTATACCTCTTCTTAATGATTCTCGACGCTGTAACCAATTTTGCACTAATATAATCCAGACTTTAAGCGATATCCGAGCTCTTCGGAACATGAAGCAAACCAACTCTAAACTAAATAAATCTATAGCATCGCGTAATGGTATGCTACCTTCGGTAGCAGTAACGTAACAATAACGTTCTAAAACATCATTTACATCACCCATATGTTGCACTAACAGATGTAAAATATGACTTTTCTTTTGCCTTAGGGCACAACTAAGAACTGAATTAACGCTTAAATCAGTTCCCATAAGCGCTCCTCGATTCAGCAACAACTCGCAAATATCACTGTTATTTTCTTCAATGGCAAACATGAGGGGGCTTTTAAATGATATTCCATTGCGAACAATTGACATTTCCCTTGTAAACTGGTGGATATCACATCCTTTATCCAAAAGGGTTTTAACTATTTTTAGTTTGTTCAGTTTTGTCGCATATGTGAGAAGAGTCCAGCTTCGTTTGAAAGTTTCAGGCAGGATTTCTTCATTCAGGTCTTCGGCAGTAAAATCTTCAACGAAGTTCACTGCTTCTTCCTCTGTACCGTATTCAAACAGCAACATTGCTTTAATTGATTTTGTTGTGTCAGATTTTCCAAAGCGTATGTACACTATCAGACACTCTTTCATTTCAGCCTGGGTGGTGACGTCATGGTCGTAATGCTCTATGTCATCAATGCATTGCTTGATGTCATTATCCGAGTAAGAACGGTTACTAAGAATAAGTTTGACCATAGCAACATTCCCATTACAGATGGCGTTTTTCAAAATGTTACCCAAAGAGTTATAGCTTTGCAAAAATATGTTCGCGCCATTTTCTATAAGCAGACGACAGCATTCGAGAACATTCTTTTCTACAGCTAACTCAAAAGGAGTAAACTTAACCAGTCTTCCATTTTGGAGTCTTTCAGAATGCTTGTTCACATCGGCGCCTTTATCAATTAACATTTTAACAATTTCAGCATTACGTTTAAACATGGCATATGCCAAAAGGGTCCATTTAGGAACGTTTTCACTTGGCGGGAAACTGTCATAGACATAAGTATTCACATCATCTTTTCCAAGCGTTAATATACTATTAATAGCATCAGACCACCTCTCTTCTCCAAGTTCCATATGAATTTTATCAACAGTTTTAAACTGACACAAACCGTATCCATATTTAAAGTGATTGTTCAACCATTCCACGGAATCCATCAATTCAGGACATTTACTTTTACTAAACAGTAATTCTCTAAATGTTGTTTGCCAAGAAACGTTAGAACTATGAGTTAGTATTATTTTCAGCTTGTCTAAACAAGTATTAAACTCGGCCCGATCTTCCGGATGAAAGCTTTCAACTATATTGGTCACAAGTTCTGCACATTCCTCATTGCAAAGTATATCGTATCCATTCGATGATAATATTTTTATAATTTCTTCATCAAACTTTTCAAGGACAGTAAAACCAAATATGGTACGTCCTTCTAACGGTTTTAGATATTCTAGTGGACATCTTTCGTTATCTAAAATCTTTGTATCAATTAATAACTGAACAACTTCATGATTTGTTGCCATTATTGCCTCTTTAAAAAGATCTCTACAGTCATCCATGGAAAGACTAATATCATCTTTTCCGTCATTTAGAATCTGTTCAATTCCTGCTTTGTTTCCGCTCTTCACAGACAGCCTCAATGCCCGGAACATGTTCACTTTCATGCTGAAATGAAAAAAAGTAATAAAATAGGCATGTGTTTAACAAATTTGTTACATATTTCGTATATAGTACGTATTAGCAACAATCATGACATGCACACACACATCAATGAATTTAATAAATAATTTTATTACATGATTGTGTACTTATTGACCATTAATAAAAGCATATCATTTGCCTTTGGTGTAGAAAATGATGATTAAACAGATCTTAATATTCAGCCTGCATGCGGGAATTGAATTAATCCAGGTCACCAATGCAGATCAAGCTTAGCCGACTCAAAGATACTTGCCGTCTGCTCATGATCTGCACTTTCCACTATTCAACCAGTGCATGCACACATGTTATAGTGATTTCTTTATAAATGGTTTTGACTTTTGTCCGGACGGACAAGGATATGTGTGCGGAGAGTATTGGTTAATAAGAATGAATATCAGATTGACTTTAAATTCGGTAAGAGGACATATCTGGTTGTTTATTATTATTATTATTATCGGGGATATCACAGACAGGGCAATATTCCATAATTTCTGCAATTGTAAATGCTCGAAATTGACTGTAATCTAATTCAGTCATATATAATACAACTTACAAAGTGGTTTTGTTATCTTTCTTCAAATGTATGTTACTTAAATGTGGACACACATTAAACCCTGCCAAAGTTGCTCTTTTTTCTATATTGTACATGTAAATAATTTGAATTTAAAATTTTGTTAAGTATTAAACAGGCTCCAGTCTTAAACGGCAACTAATTAATGGGCCTTTTCATACTAATAACAACGGCGTTACACAGCAAGACAAGCTGTAAGTGGGTTAAGTAATAGAAAGAGCACCGAAACACGAGGTTATCTGATTTGTACGAGGGGGGCGTAGCCCCCCGAGTATTAAACAGATTACCGAGTGTTTTGGTGTTCTTTCTCTTTTGTATCATAGTCAAACATAAAAACACGTTCCCTGTTGTTACAATATGAAACCCCGGCAAAAATGAACCAATGAACGAGCATCTAAATATGACATTTCTGTCGATTTCACTTTCACTGCCGTCACAATATGTAAACCCCAGCAAAAATGAGCCAATCAATGGGCATGCTCTGGAGTGCGGGTAACTAATACCCGCACTCCAGTTAACGCACTGTGCATGTATATGTAAACGATTTCACAGACGCTTGGGGTTTGGAGCTCAAAACGCCTTTAAAATCCAAATAAAATGCATATTTGTCAATCCCAGGACATGTACTGATCATATATATCAAAAAATCTTAATATATGCCGTTTTGAAAAAAAATCATATTTCAACATCTATAATAATACAGTGTATATATAGTGTATTATTATAGTTATTATTATAGATGTTGAAATATGACTTTTTTTCAAAACGGCTTATATTAAGTTTTTTTGATATATATGATCAGTACATGTGCTGGGATTGACAAATATGCATTTTATTTGGATTTTAAAGGCGTTTTGAGCTCCAAACCCCAAGTGTCTGTGAACGATTTAACCCTGACACATTTTCAACAGAAAGGTCTCCAAACTATGATACAAATAGTAATATTTTACAGTATATATAGTACATGCATACAGTACATGTATATACTATATCGATCATGACCTATTTAGAGAAACACAACAATTTAAATGAAAATAATACGTAAAAAGCTGGGAAGACGTATTTACTTATATCAAATAACTATCTTAATCATTTAACATATAATTTGGGGAAATGTAAACTTCTTAAACTACTATTAAAGATAAATCAATAAAAGTTGTAAATATATAAATACGTACAATTTGTTATTATCCAACAGTAGTCAAAATATATATCCGACAGTGGAGGTCAATCTTCTCGTAGTGATCTCCCCTCAATACTGCAGTATGCGTCTAAGGTGATCCGAATCACGTGATCAGCATATTTTTCTTTTTAATTCGACAATATAAACAAAATGACATGTTCCTTATAATGTTTCCTTGGACAGAAAAATCAATAGATTAAAGAATTGAAAAAAAATGAGCACGTCTAGTTGTGTGGGAAATTATTTGTTTTAAGCTGTGCAGATAATCTTTGTTTTAAATGAAGGCTTTAATCATATATCTACCCTGAATTAAGTTATTAATTACTGTAGATTGCTTGTCTAATATTGTGAAATAATCAAATAAAAAAAATCACATTGGCTTTTTTTCTGCATCAGTATTAAATGTCACGAGTTTAAGCGCTGACAATAATGTGATGTTTAAGACAGAAATGAGACCAGTTATTTCCAGATTAATTCATTTGAGTGCTTGAGCAAACAGGACTTGAAAAATATTTTAGAAAATAACGTACGTTACGCTTTTCATAAGGTGATTATGATTGCCTGCACTAAATGAAACTTTTACAGAAGGGTCGAAAAGTTGTGATTGTAGCTTGCGCGAAAATAAGATTCTGTAAGACAAATATAGTATTTTCTGACATGCAAAAAGAATATTATCACAGTAAGTCAGTACATGTATAACAAATTTGTATTACGTAGACTGTACATATTTATAAAATCGTTTAAATAAGTTAGATTTTCGGTCATATGGTTACTGTATACTTTGATATTTAGGTGTATGAATAAAATATATCAATTCTGACTAATGTTAACACTGGTCACATGAAAATATGACATTACCGTGAAATACAATGTAAGTGATGACGCAGGATTAGTGCACAGGCAAAAGTATCGGACCTGGGAAGAAAAAATATGACCAGATTGATAAAAAAAACCAGTGTTCATCTTAAAAGTGTCAAAAAAAACAAAAAATATATATATAATGACCCCCTTTAAAAATATACTATAAGTTAAGTAACTTATTAACTTATTAAATTAACTTATAGTATATTTTTAAAGGGGGTCATTATATATATATTTTTTGTTTTTTTTTGACACTTTTAAGATGAACACGTACTGGATTTTTTTTATCAATCTGGTCATATTTTTTCTTCCCAGGTCCGATACTTTTGCCTGTGGATTAGTGATGTTCTGTAGGCAGAGATTTTTTTTTTGGATTTTATTCAACTCGTTCAATGAATTTAGAATAAATCGACAGTTATTCATTATCCCCTATATATGAAGTGTCAATAAAACCTTTTGCATAAAAAGGCACACTTCCTGCTGCACATTACGCCTCATTATGCATATCTACCGTTTTAATACTCTATAAATAGAAATTGGTAAACCCAAAATTAAACCGGAAGTGTCCATCATCAATAACAAAACAAAGATGGCGTCTACACCGTTTGCTGAAACCAGATCTCCGTTAACAATTTTAAATAACTTGCCAAAGGAACATGAAAAGGCAATAAAACAGGCGTTTTATAATACAGCTGCAAATATTTTCGTTTTATTGGCATGTGCAACGACTGTAGCTGTTTATTTTATCCTGGAATCGTTTCTAAAACCGCTACTCTGGGCAGTTTTGTGTGGAGCTTTTTTGTATCCGTTTAAAAGATCGTTAACGAGTGCTTTGAGAAATTGGTTAACAAGTTTACATAAGTCAGAAACGCCATTTCTTGTAGGACTTGCTGTAACACCAATCAAATGTGCTGATAGTGCTATTGATTGTTTATGCACAGGACTTTACCAGAAGAGAAAACTAGTCCTTGGAATACTGCTCAGCACACAAGCTGTTTACCTGTTATGGCATTTTGCTCCACTTTGGACAACCTTTTGGATTCTGCAACGATTTTTCGTTCATATATACGACCTTCTTGGATATTTTAGTACTTTCTGGGTGAGTGTATTTAGAAGTGAAATTACTGACTTGTAATAAATATACCAACCAATATCTGAACCGCAGTCTTTGAGGCGTGTTGATTGGTCAGTACTCTATGCTTACTATGCTCAAAAACAAGAAAACAAGATACATATTAATATATATTTAGTAAAGGTATGGAATTTGCCGCTTATTTTTCAGCACTCGCCTTAAGATGAACTTCATAACTCCAACATTTTTTCACCAATTTTCAAAATCTTGGTTCGAAATGGTAGGGAATTGATTACTCTTAAAGGAAATAAAGTTGTCATTACACTCATTTCAACTTGTAAGAAGATATGTTATCACGAAGCCGCAGCAAGTGTAAGTCAACAGCAACCAGACCACTGGGTTTATGTGAAAATTACCCCACTGAACAGTTTATTCGAAATGAATGATTATTTTTCATATGCCCGAAAGAATTTCGGGCATATTATGTTATACCCCCTGGCGTCCGTCCGTCCGTCTGTCCGGTGCTCTTGTTTGTATTGCACATATAAATATGATAGAATTATATTATTACTTACAATAATGTTAAATCAAAACGTCATATGAAACTACAACAAACCGTTTCCCCAATATGTCAAATTCTCAATCCAAAATGAAAGTAACGGATTGCTCCCCCTTTATTTTCGTTTGGAGTATTTTCATTGGTCATGTGAAACCTTCAGACCAATAAAAATACTCCATACAAAAATAAAGGGTAGAGCACTCTGCTGTCACTATTACTTCAATTACGAATGGGAATATATGGGACATACATGTACACAGGGGTGTGGAAATCCCATGCCCGACTTGTCCGACTGGGGACTTTATGCCTGCGGACAAGTAGATTTTTCCATAGAACTTGTCCATGGACAAGTGAAAATCTGAGCCAGTAGGAAAAACAAAATACTGTATTTTTGTCGCTTATCAATGGGGAACATTTATTGTAGAAAGTTAAGTTATAATTCTTGGTTAACTATGAGGAAATCACTTTTTCATATCAACCATTTCAACCCATGGAAGAACTCTTGCAGGAAAGCAGGCTCCTTGATACATGCAGGTCATATGGAGGAACCTAACTCTTTATTTAAAGTAGATTTTAAAATGCACATTTGGTAACAATTGTAAAGTTGTTTTGGTTCAAATTTTTTCAAAAGGATAATTGTTTGGACATCATTCATTGCTTTATAAGAGTTGTAGATTGTTTCCTTAAACTACAGAAATGATGTCTGGTCTTTACTAAGCAAATCTGTTCACACTTACCTATATGAAAGGACACTGTTACCTCTAATTAACTTTTGTTTAAACACATGGCCAATGTTTTGTATTTTCATATGGGCAAGTACAGTTAAGCTGCGGACAAGTAAAAATTTCTGGCCAACTTGTCCGTGGGCAAGTGGCAAAATTTCATATTTCCACACCCCTGGTACACAATAGCTGACACATGCTACATGTACATATTAGCAAGACTTATATTGATCATTCTCCATCATCTGTCTGTCTGTCTTTCTGTCTGTCCATCACAAAATTTTTTCAGAACTACTCCCCAAAAACTACTACTGCTGCAATTTCATCCAAACTTTTTGGCCCTTTAATTGTTTTCAGACCCCCGCACAACAAAGTTGTAAGGGGGTATACTGGAATCAGCAAGTCCCTCCGGCCATCCATCAGTTTTTCTTTGTCGGCTCAATTGCTTAAGAATGCTTTGGTCAACAGTCTTCATATTTGGTATTGAGGTTAGTTATGACAAGTGGATGACCTCTATTGATTTTGGGGTCACAAGGTCAAAGGTCATGGTCTGAAGGGCCTTGACTAAAAACAGTCCAATAAGTTGGCAGTTTCACTTTTGAGGTCAGTAGGTCAAAGGCAAAGGTCACTTTGATCTTTGCCATTTAAATTATGTAGAATACATAACTTAACAATGCACTGGCTTACTACCCTTATATTTGGCAGGGAGGTTGTCCTTGAGCTCTAAATGACCACTGTTGATTCTGATGAAGTGGTATTAGGGGGTATCTCTTGCACTCTTGTTTATATATGCATTAAATGTTACATTATTTTCAATGACTACAAGACTCTTAGACATGAAATAAATGTTTTGAGTTTTTACAGATTGAGAACCTCTGAAATATTTTGATTGTGTAGGAAGATATATAATCTAATAGATGCACTGTAAAATTTGTTTCTGGAACCAATCAGTGCTAAGCAATGAGTGCAAAGTTTCTAGCTCAAATCTCTTGTATGTTATACAAATAAGAATGAAAATTCAACAAAATTTAGACCATAACTTTTTTATTAGAAGCCTGAAGGTAAGCATAATTGCATATTATATGTATAATTGATATACTTGAACCTATCAGTTACTTTAATAAAATGTCTGGGGTTGCTATTAAGTATGTCCTTGACAGGGTCTGACCCCATGCGGTCAGCATTTAGAAGAAAGTTGAAGTTACTTGTCTGCCGTTTAAGTTGTAGATCATTCCACCAAACCACCACTTATGACTTTATATTGATTTGTTGTCCAAATTAATGTTTATAAATTGTTAAAAAGTTTTGCTGTTACCCTAAGTTAAATTTGAAGTACATTGTTTACATGAATATGACTGTAAAGTGTACTTATTAATGTGGTTAGTTTATCTTTAATCTTTAATGTTTACATTGTGAGTTTGTGTTTATGCTTTGTAAAGCCTTAAAAATCTTTTTTGGCCAATTCCGTAAATATTTTCAAAAAAATTTCTTATTTGGTGAACAGCAGGGTGAGCCTTTCCTTGATAGCTTTAAACCATAGGCCGCTAAAACTGAACCTGATAAACCTTTGCCACCAGTACAAGGCCAGGCCAGCCATACAGTCTAACTTATCAGCAAAATTTTCTTTTGAATTTTCAATATTGACATCCCTAGAAAATTATAATGGACTGTTCCAACTTCAAAGCTGGGCAAATTCATTATACAAGTTCTGCAGGTTAAGGGTAAACTCTAGCATACTTGAACTTTAGACTGCTCACACAGGTCAAGGTCACATTCCTCAAGCTTTGTTAAAGGCACATTATGCCTAAGAAACAAATATATTTTTACTTCTTAAGAAGGGGTAAACATGACTTTAATTACATTTAAATAATGGTTTTGAACCCATGTTAGTTTCTTTTTACGTGTAGAAAGTAGCGTTTAATGTGAAATAATGTGTCATTAAAGGGGCCGTCACTAAAGTAGCAAAATGTAAACAAAGTAGTATTTTAACTATCATACAATATTCTAAATCACTATTAGTATTACAATACTCATTGCCGAAAAGCAACAGAAGAAAAAGATGGTTAAGGTAATTTGTTAATGAGTAAGTTTTTGGAAACTTTTAAAGTACACCAAAAATAGATAGGTTTTTAGAAACAAAAATTAAAGCATTTTTGTGGCATAATGGGCCTTTAAATATATATGTTTCAAAATTTTGTGATACTTATTTGAAAATCAGACATGCCTGAAAACCACTGCCTGATGTGAAAACGGGACTAAACAAATAACATGCTTGCCAGAAAGTAAATTTCATTAACTGTTTCAGTAATTAACTGTTGCTATAGCGATATATATAAACCCTGCTCTTAATCATGAGTTAATGTTCTTTACAGAGATGGCTAGACATGATAGATATTGCAGTGTAATATACTGCTACTTATAACTGCACACTGTTCTTAACTGCTTCAAGTATGTACTTTAAAACCATTAAAGATGGCCAAGCAATACAAATATTTTGTTGTCATTTATAAGATAGAATGACGTAAATGTACATGGAGCAACTTTGCATTTGATCAATTGAATATGCCATTTTATATATATATAGATTTGTTTGGGAAAATTATTATTAATAGTGACAGCTACATGTAATGCTTGTGTATTATTGAAATTAGTATTATTTCAGCTAATTGTTACAAATTACCTGTGCTTTTCAGAAAAGCAGCATTTTAGTGTCATAATATCTTTGTCTGATACTGGTTTTACATCACAAGTGTTCTTTATATAATTATAGACTACATGTAGTTTTTACTCCCCTTAGACAATAGGTCTTCTGTTAGCTGGAGTTTAGGAGTCATTCACTCTTTGACTTGTTAGTAAAACCAAAATGTTATGCTTTTTTCTACTTTAGTAATCTTTACCTATACAATATGACTTCCAAGGTCAGAAATTTTACAATTTGTTCATATACCTGTAAATTTGATTCTTAGAAAAAGTTTTTTCACAGAATAACGGAATTTTCTGGTAAGGCTTAAACCCTAAAGATCTATGGGTTGAGAGGCAGACACTCTAACCCCTTATCTCTCCCCTTTATTTAGACTTGTCTATGGTAGCACCTGTAAATAATTTTTGTTGTTTCAGGTATGGACAGTGTTTGTTGCATATTTTGTAGCAATAATATTCCTGTGGACGCCCGAATCTCGAGGGTTACTGAAGAAGATATCCATACCAGTATGGCTAATGTTTATACTTCATGTTGCAGCAACTGCAGGTACGTTATGCAATTTGGTAAATCAGGGAGAGTAAGATGAAAATGTTCATATTCCCTACATAATGAGGTCACTATGTAACGCTTGTATGTCATATGACATTTATAGGTTGTGGCCACAAAATTAAACAGTTTGCTACAATACTTCGTCAAACTTATTAGTTATTTCATTTGTATGGCAAAGAAATTTAAGATTCTTACCACTCTAAAATAAGAGTTCTAAAAAATCTTAAATGTATTTTTTTATATTAAATACAATGTATTTTTATTTGGACATCTTATGGTATATATTCATGCTATTGAAATATGAAAATATTTCCAGTATTTGGCAGTATATATTATACATTGTTTTTGAACCCAAAAGGGTCAAGGTCACTGTTACTAAAAATAGAACATCATAAACATCAATTCCTTGTAAATCAAACCAGTCTATTGCGTTAATCAAGCATTAATTTGCTAATGTATAATTTCTGTTGATAAGTATAATAAGAGAAAATAATATACATGTACAACATGTATAACATCAAACACTATTGATATACAATAGTTACTTTTGATCTATGGACTGGGAGTATTCATCATCAGATGTGTATATTTGCTAGACTGGTATTGCATGGGGAATTCATCTGCATATTCATAATTGATTGATTAGGTAACATGTGGTATGTTATATATAGAATTTGCATGAATCAGCATACTTAGAAAATACACAGTTGAGAATTATTATGATACACATTTAAGACTCATAAATAACAATATTTATACATTTATTATGTATCTGTTATCAACATCTTAGAAATGTAGTTTAAATCTTTTTATATATATTACTTAATTTCTTTTTAGGCAGGCATGAAATCTGACTAGTTTTACTTGACGTTGTTTCAAGCATAGATTTTTTCTCCACTGAAAATTTGCAACTTCTCAACATGAGCAAATGATAGAGGACAGACCTGTGACAAATTAGTTTGTCCTCATCTATTATTATGGTTTGATGCATATGGGATTCAATGCCCTAATTATTATCTTATAGACCCATTATAAGATTTACTTCCATTCAATATAAAAAACTGACCCTTATAATGAGTAAGTTATTACAAAAGTCTTCTATACAGCAACTTATTATTTGCAGGTATATTGCGGGTGCCTCTGCTGATATTTATGGGTGCGGTAATGATTGTAGGCTTTGTAGCGGATCATAATGAAATGAAAAGACTACAGGAGGAAGGTCAAGGTAAAGTTGCGAATGGGCTTATTAATTAATAACATTGTTTTAATTATTAAACTTTGTTGTTTTAATTTTTAAACTTTGTTAGCTTTCACTCTGGTGACACTATATTCATGTATGTTGTTTAGATATATTTCTGTCATAATAATGGTGGAGAGACCCTGTAAGTAAATTTTCTAGCATTGGTGCGAATACTAGAAAATCTAGCCAGACAAGCAAAAAAAAAAAAAGTTATTTATTTTAGTTTCTTCCACTAAAGTGAATGATAAGCTCTTCAGGATTTTGACAAAAATACAGTTCTACAAAAAATTTTATGAAAATTTTTGAGCCAAATCATTGAGAAGAATGCATGCTCTTTAACTATGCATAATACTATTTTTAAACTGTTAGATATATGGTTTCATGTATTTTTCTGTAGAAAAACTAAAAATTTCTTTGTGTTCTTTTCTTCACACTTTTAGACCCAAGTCGAAAGTCCATGTTTGAGTCTGCAATGAGTATGTTGATTGGCGACACCACGCCTCCTGAGTCACATGACAAAATTGACCAACCAGAAGAAGAGACAGAAGGGGATAAACCAATACCTGTTATTGAAAATATTGGTAAATAATATTTTAATTATTAGAGAAATTACTGGTTCTGTGGTAGTATTGTTCAATTACAAATGCATTGAATGCAAGGTAGTCATTATATATGTTACTCTTTTTTAAATTATTAATAAATATATTTTAACATATCATCCAATGATGAGAATCTTTAATAGTGCTTAAACTTTGAGTTTATTCGTCGTCTATGTTAAGCATTATTGTGGGAGTCCATTTCCTGGAAATTGGCCTGTTTTGGTATGATGTGAGGTAACCTTCCCCAGTAGAGTTCAATTGACAGGCAGACAACTTAACAAACCCACAATCCCTGGGTTGAAAGGCAGACACCATAACCACAAGGCCACTGCTAAATTTATTTATTGGTGACTTCATACAGTCTTGCATATTTACCTTTCAAATAAATGTACATACAATGATTGAACTCTACCATTTTACAATGGTACTGTGACCATTTAAGTCAATGTTTATTTACTAGTACAGTAAGTGAAATACACTGAGATAGATCTTTAAGTTTATTGAGACATTGCTCATCTTGGCACGTTAATGATAATTTTTTTGTTACTATTGATTTTGAGCTTGTGTGATTTACTCAATTCATTGTTGATCGTGTGACGCAGGTACAAAGTTGAGATTATAAGATAACAGTTAGGTACTCGACAAATCGGCAGGTCAAAAATGAACAAAAGAGCCTTTTAACACTAACCTGTGCATGCTTTTACACCTTCGTCTTAATTATAGTTGTTTATGGTACTTCACTGACTCATTGAACAAGTATTACAGTTGATTCGTTGAATTATCAATATAATTGAAAAAATAAGATTGCCAAAAAATATGATTCTTTTTTTTTGCTTTGATTTTTAGGCCAAGGCTTTTAGCGTTATTCTGAGCTTAGTGTTATAATGAGTCGCATTATAATGTATGTTGAAAAAAATAAATTTTTATTTTATTTTCTGTAAGGAACTCCAATGAAACCAGAGATGAAAGCCAAAGGTGACGTCACTAAACCTAGTTCACTAAATGTACATCAAGAAGTCCTCAGACGTCCTAAGCAAGGTAGCAAACTGACATCAGCGCCATCCGAGAAGGAGTCTGCAACCAGGTCACTGAGTGACCAGTATTTTATCGGACTGTTATGGGGTCTTGTGTTGACAAGAGTTTGGATACATTTCTGGTTGGTCTGCATCTTGTTGCCCATACCAATGGGGTTATGGATTGTCAAGAAAGCTAGTATGTTGTTACTGCCATTCATTTTTACATTAAAATTATATTTGATAAAGACAGTGGTATATCATATAATGTATGATGAATATGGTTGGTTTTATACATCTTTATTTTAGCTTAATCGCAATGAAAGCTTGTAAGTTTATTTGAACCACTTTAAGCCCACTTTGTTGAATTTATCGCTACTTAGTCGTATATGAAAACCTGTCTTGACGTCAGAAGAGCTCGAACCAATGATCCTTGGATAGAGAGATTGACACCTTAACCACTAGGGCACTGCTTCTCTGAGAATGGTGTTTGTGTATTTCTGAATGTCGTTAAAAAAAAATGAGGTTGCTGCTTTTGTAGCTAAATACAAGCATTTTGTCAACAATTTGATTGTAATAACAGGGCCAGGGTTACATACACATAATTTGGGTTCTAATTCTTTTGAATAAAGAATTTATAAACACTATTATAATGCAGTGACTTTTACTGAGTTGAATTTCACATTACTGTATTCCTAGAAAAGATTTCGCGCATTTTAAGTTTGCGTTTTTCGCGGTAGGCATGATTTCGCGAATCTTTATAGCCGCGAATATGTCACTTATAACAAATCCGCGAACATTTCTAGCTTCAACCAAATAAAAACATAAACATGCAGAATATTTATTATAATCTTCTTACACAAAAACATTTAAACGCAGGTGTGTAAAGAATTATGTATGTATGTTATAGATACCTGTTTGGATCCTGAAGAAATGTCAATTATTAGTAATAATTATCATGCTTATTGACGTTATTTGCTAGTCACGGCGTATACAAAAGCATTTACAGTTATCGTACATTGAATGACTCGGATTTTGTTTGCTTGGAGTAGGTGTAATCCTTTGTTAAAAGTACAATAGCGATCAAGTGCTTCATTGATAAACAGCTGTGGTGTTGTTATAATGAAAGCGATGTACAGTCCAATACTTTGTAAAAAAATTAGGTATCGACGTTTTGAAGATTAAGTCAGTTATGATTCAAATGACAATAAAAGCTTACTTAATCTTACTTAATCACATAGTGAAAAAGATACTAGGAAAATAAACGGAACAACCGTCCGTGTTCGACTAGTCATTTGATGAAAAGGTATCAAGTAACGTAGCACTTTAGTGCGACTATAATGTCAAAAAGATAAAAGAATTAAAAGTACCCAACAGGCAAGGTCATTCATCAAAAACGCAGCCTCCATTAACTGTTATTTTGGCCGTTGTGACTTAATATTAGCGGAATTTGCGATGAATACAAATCCGCGAAAGTTTGTCTTCGCGAAAATGTCGATGTTGTGAAAAACGCGAAATATTGTATCCGCGAACATTTCTAGGAATACAGTATGTTATAGGTCTATATTTTTAATTTCTTAAATATGCACAAATTAGCATGTTGAAAAAAAATCTCCTTCCATCCCTGATTTTTAGACCTTGTAAACCTGATAAGAGTACTTAAGTTTATATCACAAGGTGATGCTTTTAACTGGTATAAAAAAATGATGAAACATGCATTGAATCAGGTATATCATTGGGAAGTTCGGAGGGGCCTTTAGGCGACAAAATGAGGTGTATTAGGAAGGGGATAGCTGATTGGATTAGAGACAGAAGAGATGTTATCATGCCAAACTGGTTACGAGGCATTGCCAGAATTGTAATGAAAGGTGATCAAAAGGTATTGTTACTGAGCTTCTTTTCTTTGTATGATTGAGATCTGTTTATACTATATTTGTTAGAAATATAATCAAGAAGACAAAAAAAATTTCTTGATTTATCATATTTGACTAGTGGTTACTGGATATGAATACTGATATAAAGACACTTTTCCTCTTTAACTGCATTTTGAAATATTGCTCTGGATATCAAATTCTTACATGTAAAGAAGTTGTATAGCTTTTTTATGGAAGCTTGTTTACATATGGTCTTCTATTAGTAACTAATGTCAGTTTATGTATGTTTGTATATATTTCATGCAAGTCTAAACCAGTATGACTTCAACAGAACTACTTTCATTAATTTTCAGTAAAAGAAAGTAATTTTCATTCAATTAGTGATAAGAATAGCTCAAACATACAATTATCAATTTATTTATAAGTGTATTTCTTAATGATCTTTTACATGTCTTTTTGTTTTAAATGCTCCAGCTTATCTATGTAAGAAATTGAAATTTATGTTTTAAGGCTATTGAATCATGGTGGAGTTCCTTTAAAACTTGCTTGGAGGGATCTTACTTGTCAAACTTCCAGCCCCACATTAGCAGAATACAAATCCGAGATCAAAATGTTGTTACAATAAACATATTATATTGTATATTGTTAAAAAAGTGACATGTGTATAATATCAATATTTAACCTTGATGTTGTTATTGTTGATATTTCAGATAATTATGCTGTTGGAATCCTCCTTGGATAAAGCAACAAGTGTGTTGTTTATTCTGTTGTTGTTGGTTGGAAGCACCATGTTTGCTATATTCTTTGCCATACAGGTATATAGAAACTAATTTTCTTTTCCATAGAAATTCAAGTTTATATATGATATACTCATAGAGGAGTAGTAAAACTTGTCAACAAGGAACTTGGAATACTTGCTTATCTGGACAGGGTGCAGTTGTTAGACAAGGGCATAAATATGAGCTATAATTTTGGCGTTATGCCTCTTTATAACTTATATAGAATTTTTGTCAAAAGTGGGTTTTTTTAACAGACAAGCTTTAACACCACATGCAGTGCTCTTTTTAAAACTATTTTTTAACATGTGTAAAAATTTGTTGTATAAATGTAACAAATTCTTGGATATTTAAAAGTTTTGTTTGCAGAAAAATGATATGTGTATATAATTTCAGTTTACTGTAAGCTTTCAGCATACAGGATCTTTAACCCTTCACTGCCATAAGAACGGCATATGCCGTCCCTATTTTTTTCAGCGTATTTGCCATATGGACGACTTTTGCCGTTTCTTTAATAATAATATTAATAATAATGATAAATATATAGATAATTATACCATCAACAATAATTATTATCATACTAGCAGATTTGGAAACATATATAATTATTATAATACTAATAACAAATAAAAATAATTATATTAATAATATATATATGATAGTAATTTCTTAGAAAACCCTCTGGCAAATAGGTGATCAATAAATTAATAACCCTCTGGCAGCAAAAGGGTTAAAAGTGACATTATTGCATTCCTGAAAGATTTTAATTGGTGGCAGGGAAAGGTTACCATCAAGGTCAGAATTTTAAGGTTTAAAAAGCAAATCCAATGAAATATCATAGGTAAGATTTGAGAGCATCTTCATGTTGTAATGAAAGTTAATTTATAATCTGTTATTTTAAAGGTACAACAAGAAAGTATGTATTTGGTGAAAACAACAAGCAACCTACTGAATAATTCACTCCATCCTGAAATGGCAAGGTAAGGTAGTTTTATATGAACTTTTAAACGTCCCTTTGATTGGTAATTTACCACAGCAATATTTTCATTTATGTTCATAAGAAAAGCTCTTTTAACCTTGTTCCGCGGGAAATACCGACTGCTGTCGTGTTCATTGGAGCACAAATCACCATTTATCATTGGTCAGTATTTCATGGGTTTCACGATTCAACGCACCTTGGCGATTTATGGAAAAAGTTGGTAGTGACATCACGCCAAGTACTTGTTAGAGAGTAGCCATATAGGAAACATAAAAAAAATAAACTGTTCAGTAATTTCAAAGCAATTTTATTACCTTCAATATTTGTTTTCAGTTTGTATTTGTTAAAGATATGTACACTGAAGGGGGGGGGGAATTATTTAATTTAAAAATTAAATTAAATTTTTCTTACAGTTGGCTACCAAACAATGAAGATGTTCAAGAAGCTATGGATTCCATGGTTGGAAATGCCTATCTGTATGGGAGAAACTATATCGCAGCTAAGGTTAATATTTTTTTGAGTTTTGAAACTCAAGTTTCCTTTAAGCAATATTGTATAGATAGCTGAAAATTCTGCAATTTTTAGCATAGAATGCTGTTCCTCTTCCTGTTAAAAGTTCTATCTAGTTTTACTTTTAAAATTTTTCTGTTAAGCACCCTGGTAACCTTCTAACTGCAATTTATTTACATGTATATGCTTAATTGGTCCTTAATTAATGGCCCCCATTTAATAAAGGCGCCACTAGAAAATAAAAAAGAATTTAATTTTTTAAGATATTCTCCAACTGAAACTATTGGATTGGTGCGTGAAAAAGCTACAATGGTTAAATACTTTTTTTTTTAAAATTTTTGTAGGTGCCTGACATGGTTTAAAATTTTGGGTTGTTATAGGTGCGTAATTATAGAACATTTTGTTTTTGTAAAGGTGCGTGACATGGTTAATGGCCCCACAGATAACAATACACAGATTGAGGGTCAGGTTCTAGACATGTGGGACAGACTGTATGAGAGCTGGCTGGCTAGGGTAAGAATAAACTAATACTCTCTTCTCTTAAATATTTAAAGATTTTAGCATGTTCAAGGAAATGGGGTGTATTTAATGTATCGCTTTGAAGTTATTTAGTCTATTGTTACCTACACTATAGCTTATATATAAAGTTACATGCCTTTTTACTGCAGTTTTTTGCTATTGGGAAAAGTTCGATTTTTATTTTTCACTAAAAACATAGATAATTAGGACAACGTAATGTAAGCAGCACATGTCACTGAAGTGGGCATTATATTGTTGTTTATATTTTCATGTGATTGTATTGAATGCACATGTATTTTTCAATTGTGAAAATTATTGAATTTAAAATCTCAATTGAATATTTTTTTAACGTAATATTTGACAGCACACCTAGATCTTATTTTACTTTCTTTGATTGTTTTTGCCTGTTTACTGTTACATGCATCTCACTGTGTTATTGCTGGGGAAATGTATTCAGTTTCTGTATTGCATTTGAAAACTTTCTATTTTCTTTTCATACTTGTCTTTTTGGATTAATTAGCATGATGATTTGAAGCTATTTTAATGTATGTTTGTGTTTTACCTAGCAAAAGTTTGTTAAACCTAGCAAAAGATTGTTTAACCTTTGTTACATTAAAGCTGCATACAAATGGAACAATGCTGATGGTAACATTGATTTTGAGGCTATCTAATAACTGTTAAAGAGTGTAGTGTTAATATTTTCCTGTAATTCCCCCCGTAATCATATATCTAAATATAGCATGAGAACTACTTGCTTTCACAATTACTATGTTCATTACCATACATGGGAACTACTTTCTGTCACAATAACTATGCTCATTACCATAAAAGAGAACTACTTTCTTTCACAACTACTATGTTCATTAACATACATGGGAACTACTTTTTTCCACAACTACTATGTTCATTAACATTCATGAAAACTACTTTCATTACTATGTTCATTACTACATTCTTTCGCAATTACTCAGTTCATTACTATACAGGAGAACTACTTTCTTTTCACAATTACTATGTTGATTACCATACATGGGAACTACTTTCTTCCACAACTACTATGTTCATTACCATTCATTAGAACTACTTTCTGTCACAAAAACTATGTTCATTACCACATTCTTTCACAATTACTTAGTTCATTACCATACATGGGAACTACTTTCTTTTTCAAATACTATGTTCATTATCATACATGGGATCTACTTTCTGTCATGATAACTATGTTCATTACCATATAAGAGAACTACTTTTTTTCACATCTACTATGTTCTTTACCATACATGGTAACAACTCTCTTTCACAATTACTATGTTCATTACCATACATTAGAACTACTAGCTGTCTTTCATAATTACTCTGTTCATTACCATATGTGGGAATTACTTTCTGTCACAATAACTATCTTCATTACCATATAAGAGAACTACTTGCTTTCACAATTTGTCAATTACTTTAGAAGTTTATTACCATACATTGGAACTACTCTCTTTCACAATTACTATGGTCATTACCATACATGGGAACTACTTTCTTTCACAATTACTATGTACATTACCATACGTGAGAACTACTTACTTGAAAAATTTCTGTGTTCATATACAGACACGAAGGTTAACCTAGAACGGCAAGTTGGATTTTTCTTAAGTTCTACCTGTACCAATGGCTTCTAAGTTTACACACTTACTAATCAATACAAAGTACATGATATGGGCAAGTTACATAACTCTGGCTTTCATATTTACCAAGTTATTGCCCTTTTCAGCACTTAAAAAATGAATAATGGTTAACCTAAAACGGCAAGTTGGAAATATCTTAAGTTCTATATATACTAATGGCTTTATAATTTCCACACTTACTTATCAATACAAAGTACATGATATTGCCAAGTTATATAACTGTGTCATCCATATTTCCCAGTTATTTCCCTTTTTTCACTTTGAAAATAGGGCCTTGTCTGGTTAACCTATTTCGGCAAGTTGGATTTATCTTAAATTTCTCCTAATTGCTTAATTTCTTTAATGATATCTTTCATATTTAGTAGATGGATACCTTTGATGGTCTTTTATGTTTACAGGTGTATTGACCTTATTCTATAGACAGATGTTATTTATAATTGATAGAAACATAAACTTTGATGGAGTTAGTGGTCAGTTGGGTCAAGGTCACCAGTACTTAAAATAGATTTTTACACATTTGCTCATACAGCCTTTATTAAGTGACAGATATATTTTATATTTGGTAGGAAGATAACTTGCATGGTATTCATCCTTTTGATTGGGGTAGGGATCAGTGGGTCAAGGTCACTTGTGCTAAAAATAGATTTTTACACTTTTGCCCATACAGCTTTTATTTATTGACAGATGT
Organism: Ruditapes philippinarum; assembly: GCF_026571515.1. Classification (NCBI taxonomy): domain Eukaryota; kingdom Metazoa; phylum Mollusca; class Bivalvia; order Venerida; family Veneridae; genus Ruditapes; species Ruditapes philippinarum. The sequence goes on from NW_026854104.1 coordinate 82,773, forward strand.
ATTTCATATTTGGTAGGAAGATAACTTGCATGGTATTCTAATTTTGGATGGAGTAATGGGTCAGTTTGGTCAAGGTCACCAGTGCTCAAAATAGATTTTTACACTTTTGCCCATGTTTAACAAACACGTTCTTGTTTCACTACTATTATGTTTGCAAGCATACTTAAGAACTATTATCATTCATAAAACATGAGAACTTCCCTTTGGAAAAAAATCCTCATCATACTGGGTCTTACATTTTGTTTGATTAATCTTGCAACCTCGAAACATACATATGTTCCAGCCATGAACACTATGTTTTATAATATATAATTTATGTCTTCAATCTGATAACTCATTCACAACAATGAGAAATAATTTCATGTTTGACTTTTTCTATTCTAAATGTTGAAAGAAAAACTTATTTCTCTACCAATGACTGGCCATGAGAACTAACTTAGTCACATTCAAAAGAAAGTGAAAACCTAATAAGAAATTTGCAAAAATATCTTTCTTATAACAATAAAGTATATTTGAGATTCATTTTTTTCCACCCATGAGAACTGTTATTTTTATCATGAGAACTTTTTTGGCATGCCATGGAAATTTTCTTTTTGGCAATCCATTACAACTTATTTCTTAAATTAGCATACCATGAAAACTAATTTCTTTAGCATACCATGAAATATAATTTCTTTAGCATGCCATGAGAACTAATTTCTTAAGCATGCCATGACAACTTTCTTTGGCATTCCATTGTAACCAATTTCTTTAACATGCCATGAGAACTAATTTCTTTGGCATTCCATGACAACTTATTCTTACACAACCTGTTTGAATATAGTAATATGTTTCCAAGGGTGAGTGGTAGCCTGGTATTAAAAATGTTTGCCTTTCAACCGGGGGTGTAGAATCTTGCATCCCTGTTAAGCTTAAATAGATTTTTAGCATGGCTATTCAAAAAATAGGGGAAAGCTTTTGTTCTCGCCCCAACGTCAATGTCAGCATCAAATTTTTGTTAGTTTTTGCTTGCAAATTCGTATCTCAAAAAGTACTGAAGGGAATGGGTTTAAAAGTCCCAACACTGACATGTATTTTACAGAATAATGGCCATTTTTCAACTTCAAAAAATTCTGCTTTATCCAGGCTCTTGTTTTACTATCAAGCAATGGGAATAGTTGAGAAGGCTATCCTACTGACAGCTTTTATTTACAACTAAACTTTTATGATGGGCAAAATATATACAAAACTAAGATGCTTATCGTGGGCTTAGCGCAAAACGGTTGTAACTCACTTTTTTCCACAAAATAACATTTTTAACATTTTCAATGTGTTTTGTGGTTATGCATATCCTCAGTAAGTATTTTAAATGGATTCTGAAAATTAACAAGTTAAATCAATATTTGTCAAAAGGTTGTATCTCAAATTGCTCTTAATTTTCAGCGCAAAAGGGTTGTATCTCAAGTTACAACCTTTTTGCGCTGAAAATTCTGATAGTGCAATAGAAGTAAATTAGCATTCTGTTTGTCTTATTTGAATCATCACATGAAAAGGAGGATTTAAAGACAGTAGAAAAGATTTTTTGTTTTAATATATCTAAATAAACCTTAAATATTGGTAAAAAATCAAACTAAATTGTGATTTTATATTATCTTCGTGAAATTCTTAAATGTATATTACACTTATAATAGTTTAATCTCATAAATTAATTCCAATAAATGAAAATATCCACTGCCACAATCAGCAATTGTTTGATATTAAGTAAATGAAATAACTTTAGAATATATATTGAAGGACAAATGTCCATATTCCCCCCCCCCCCCCCACCTCAAAAACACAAACAGTTTATAAAATAACAAGGTGGACAGATTTAGCCCCTTATGGGTCGAAAATTAGCGCCACACTTATTTTTACAGGGCAGACAAACATTTCCATATTTTGAAAAAAATAATGCAAGTACATGTAGATTTAATTCAGAATATCTTCAGTTTATGCTCATAGTAGCAAAACTTAAATTGTTGCAGGCACAAAGTCTGTTCATGGAAGGTATGTCAAGGCCACCTAGCTCAGACCCATAATGTTTCAGAAATGCTTTTATTTTTATTTCTCAAAAGCTTCTAATTTTAGTGTTCTTATCAAGAAAGTTACTCATGGCAAATTACCTGAACAATCTTTTTCATCTTTTGCAATTTTGAAAGAAGTACAGTGAGTTACAGTGAATTAGTATTCTTTGTGGAAGTCAATACTGCCAGTGCTTTGATTACATTTTGCTACTTTTATGACAAATTATATTACATTGATCACTATTTTCTTCGTGGTACAAGCATCTTACATTCTCAAAAACCATATTATTAATTTATTATTGTGAATGGCTTAGAAAACTACTATAGTTTATCATAAAGGTATAATTAAAGATAAAAGAACGGAAGGGGATATGGGACCAAATAGAAGGGAGGGAGGTAAGGGTGTAATCTCCAACTATACAGACTAAAGACACGCTTCAAAATACAATGAGGAAAAACTGAGAAGGAATGGACAAAGTGGCAGGAACCAAGACCATTGTTAAAATCCCCAAACAAACCATTGAAGCAAATGACATACTTAAAAAGGAACAATAGAATGACACTGCCTTGAAACATGGAAATAGCAAAAACATAGCTTTAGAGTTTATAATATGAAGTCTTTTAAAAGCTTCTATCCACATACAATGTAGAATTTACCTAAAAGAAGTCCATATTAAACTCTATATCACAAATTCTGGGTAAGACCAAATTTGAAGAGGACCATGTTTAAATATTATAAACATCCAGTTTTAATTCCGTAATTAGTTTGTTATGACAATCTATGAAGTCTGTAACCCTTGACATGTTGGAACAGAAAATGATAAGTTCTTGCCACAAGTATAGATCCAGGCCAGCCTGATCACCTGTGCACTCAGTTCAGGTTCTGTACTGTAGACAGCTCAATTTTAGTTCCTGTATATTGATTGATTGATTTGATTGACTTTTCCAAATACAAAGCAGGGCAAATCCATTACAGACATTCAGCAGTTTATTTTTATAAACAAATTGTTCACTAACAGACAGACAGGGGTATGTTTTTTTTTCCAACAATATTGACCATGCACTCTTCATTTGACCCCCTAGCCAGTAAATTCGGTAAACTTTTGATCTACTTTAAAATCTTAATGAATGTTTATAATACTGCATGTTTGTAACGTCGCTTTTCATTGGATAATTGTGTGGATAATTGTGACGTTTATATAGTTTTATATACACGGCTCGCAGCTGTCGATTCATAAAAATATCTTACTTTTTTCTCTAAAAAATATGCTTGCTGTATTATAAATTCGTTATAAAGATTGTTGACAGGTAATATGGCGGTATATAAACGGCTGTTTGCAATATAACCCCTTTTACAAATAGCGGTTTATATAGGGCCATATAACCTGACAACAATCTTTATAACTAGTAATATAACCAGTTGTTAAATGGTCTTAATTAAGAATCCCTCTTAGCGCAAGCAGTAATTAAGACATTGCTTCAAGATATTATAGACATTATAAAGTCGTAGGTACAAATCCTGGTTCAGCCACTTTATTTCTTTTAATTTTAAAATTGCCCTTCTCTCCTTCTGTAAATTAACTCGTGCAAATCATTTTTTTTTTGTGTATACTATCTGTGTACTTTTATATTAACTACATCTGTAGTGAGTATGCGCTAAACCATATACGTTTGCATAATGTCACCAAGAAACCATTGATAAATATGCGTTCTAGAGAAAAACTTACGATTGTCCAACGTCCGTATGTCAGAGTACTTACGAAAAACAAGTCATCTTGATAAAACAAAAGGAAACACCACACTACTTAAAAGTTCTCCTAAAAGTAGATATATTAAAACAATTTCAAATTAATTCAATTCTTGCTATAAAAAAAAAAACAAAAACACAAAAAAGTGTGACTTTCATAACGCAGTGTTGGTTAGGAATCAAACCAGAGACCTTCAGATCAGTAGCCCGAATCTATACAAATATACCTCACCTTACTGACATGTGAAGATAACAAATAATTATCAATATATTCGTTTGATACAAGTGTTTATTCAATGACATTTATGAAAGTTAATGAAGATCAAGGACAATATTGTTGGACAATATTACCAACCAAAATATGCCCAGAAGTAAAAGAAAATTTTTTTGGGGATATAGAATGTACAACTTCTGCAAATTTAATGAGAACTGGTCAGTGGGCTGATGTTATTTAAAGGTATTCTAAGATTTTATGAACTTCCTAGAATGACAAAGTACATGTAATTGATATTATAACTGAAATTGAAAGGTATAACAAGTAGAAATTGATTTATCAGCACCCATCAATTTTAAGCTGTGGTCTCACTTACTCCCGGCAGAGCCAGGACCACCCGGTAAGTTACCAGGATGATCCGGGACAATCCGGGGTGAAATTATTGTTGCAGTCACACTAACCCTGGCAGCACTATGGTATTCCCAACTAACCAAACCAGGATGCGCTCCGGACCATCCAGGCAGAGCCCAGGTGAAGCTACGGTTAATACAGGTGCTTCCCGGTCGATCCAGGCAGACCCCTGGTAGATTGAAAAATTAAACGCACGAAAAGAATAACATTGATACATAATTTTTATTTAATATAATATTGTTCCAGAACAGTAATTCATGATGATTTTTCTGAAAAATCCTTATGCCATACTGGATAGAAGGGAAATTGGAAGGGTTTTTAAAACAAACAAGTGCAATCATCGCAAATTGTTGTGATTCTTTTGAAATGAACTAGGCTTTGCCGGGGCTCTACCTGGATCAACCGTAACTCCATCGTCATCCTCCGGGCTCTGCCGGCATCCTCTGGGGCTCTGCCGACATTTACTGGTACTCTGCCAGCATTCACCGGGGCTCTACCATAGCTCTACTGGCTATATCATACCCCAGATCATCCCTGGTTTGTGCCGGAAGAGCTATGGTGCTTCCCCTGTGTAACCCTGGTTATTCCCGGCAGAGCTAAGGATGAAGCCTGCAAAGCTTTACTTCCCGGATCATCCAGGACCACCCTGGTGATATAAAATATTTTATTCCATCCAGGGTCGAATGCCGGATGTTCCAGATCATCCCAAATGTTGTCGGCAGTGTAACGGATGTACCCCGGTTGTTCCCGGTAGAGCCCCGAATCACCCCGGACGTCTACCAGGGCTCTGCAGGGATGTCAGTGAGACTGTAGCTTTAAGTCAAGACACATTATGAGGACCTTGTATTCACAGTTGTTATGGTGTCTCTGTCATATTTCCAAACAAATATTTTTCAAATGTTACAGCTTAAACTCTTAACCTGAAAATGGGTGTCACACATTCTATCATGCAACCAGTAAAGATCAGAGCCAGCATAATTATCCTTTAAAACATTTTGAAATCTAAAAGATTTTGAATTATTTCGCTAAAATTGAAGTCCGTAATTTTATAATATCAATTGGGGTATTAAGGATTAAATGCCCAGCAGCTGAAAGGGTGGCTAACCTTACTTTTTATTTTGAAATACATGTACATGTGCCTAAGATAGCATTTATACCATTCTATAGAATAGCATATAAATTTATAATTACCATAAAAAATAATTTTAGCTTATCCCTTAATATATTTTTAAATAAAGTGGTATAGGCTATATTATTCTCTATTGAGGACATTCATTCTCTTCAAACTTTTACTGATTATTCTTACTTTCATTATTTTTTATCATTCTAAACATGACTTGCACATATTATAATCTTATTTTATAATGGCTACATGTATTTCATGTGATTTTGAAGTAATGTTTTATTTTATCCAATTATTACATCCTATAAAAAAGATGTGAGTTTGAGATACTTCCGTTTTGCACAAAGAAAATAATTAAATTTGCTCAAAATTTGTGCGGAAAACAGTTGTAACTTGAGATACTACCCTTTTGCACAAAAAAATATGTAACAAATTATCAAAATTTTATTTGCAAAAACGGTTGTAACTTGAACTTATTCAAATATTTTTTTCAAAAATAATTTGCTTCTTTTTTCTTATTTTGTTTCTAATTCCTTAACTAAAATGTATATATTTTCCTAAAATAAAACATATTTATTCATTAACAAAAGTTTTAAAAAGTTTTTTCATGCTCCTGTAAAATTTGCATAAATTGAGTTACAACCGTTTTGCGCTAAGCCCGCGTTATGCATAGTTTGAAGAAAGATAAACACACCATCCTGATAATTTCATCTGTCATGAGTTGTAAGTGTCTAACCATGAAATAATTTGAGTGATGTTGATTTTGCTAATTTTACCTAATTTTGACCATACCAGTGAGTTACTTGTATGAAAGGGTGTCATGTTTAAATGGGTTCGGTCAGTTTTTAGCTAAAAACCGGTTAGAAAATTGATTATCTGGTAACCGAGGTTTGTATTTGACGATGAGGCAAAAAAAGAGTTTTAAGTTGATTTTAAGTATTGCCTTTTTTTTTATAACAAGGTATGACAATTTGTTTGTATTTTAGTTTTGCTCAACAATGTATTTTGAGTATGGTGTGGCCCTCATGGAAAGGAGTTACACTTGTATTTGGATATGTACTGTAATCATTTTGAGTACAGCAAATACAAACATAATGTCATATCTTGTCAGAAAGAAACAATGTTAACATTGAAAATGTAAGGATTTTATTAGAATGGTCGGTTAAACGGTTAGCATTTTTTCTAAACGTGACACCCCTATTTGTATGAACTAACTTAATTATCAGGATTATATGACATTAGTTTTAAATGTTGTGCACAAATTTAAGATATTATTGCAAGTTGACTTATTTGAGGTTATTTATAAGGCCTTCCAACAAATGTTTAGTTTACCTGACTTTCTATTGCTGTTGTTTTTTTCTCCTTTTAAAAGTAGGCAATTTGAATTTATTGATTTTTTTTTGCAAAATATGGGGTTAAATTTGTTTTAAATGTTTTCCCGCTTTTATTTTGCTAATGGCTTAAAGGGTTTAAAAATTTCAAAAAAAATTTAAATTATTTTATATTTGGGAAAAAAAGTTTCTTAAATTTTTTTAAAAGGGTTTTTTTTTTGATCAAAATTTTAAAAACATGCCCAAGAAAAAATCCCTTTTTTTTATTTTAAGTTTTTATTTCTTTTTTTTTGTTATATTTCCCCGGGTTTAAAACATTTTTAAAAAATTTTTATTTTTTATTATAATAGATTTTCATTGAATTTTTTTTGTTTTGGGGTTTCGTTTTTTTTTAAAAAATTTTTGGGAATTTGGGTTGGGGTTTTCCCGGGTGGAGAGTTTTTTACTTTTTTTTATTGAGTTTTGGAAAAATTGTTTTTTAAAATTTTAAGTTAATACAGATTATTTTAATTGTATGTTAGAATTGGACAGAAAATAAAATATGCTAGATTAAGTTCAATGTACTGTGGTGTTTAAACATTTAAAAAGGCAATTATAACTTATATGCACAGGAATGTTTTATTCCTTTTTAATAATTGCTTTTACATAGTGGGTAGTGGGGAAATCATTTCTTTTCTAAGTTGAGAAGTTATTGCTACCACAAAGTGGGGAAGTCATATATTTTTCTAGAGTGGGACCTCATTTCTTTAACAAAGTGGGGAATATATTACTTTGCTGAGTGGGGAGGTCATTGCTATAGCAAAATGGGGAAGTCATTGCTTTTGCAATGTGAGGAAGTCATTAATTTGCTAAGTAGGGAAGTCATTGCTTTGCTAAATGGGGAAGTCATTGCATTTTTAAGAGGTGAAATCATTGCTTTCACAAAGTCTGAAAGTCAATTTTTGCTAAGTAGGGAAGTCAGTGCTTTAACAAAATGGGGAAGTCATTGCTTTCTTAAAGAAGGAAAGTCATTCCATTGCTGAGTAGGGAAGTCATTGCTTTCCTAAGTGGGGAAGTAATTGCTTTTTAAGTGGGGAAGTCATTCCTTTACAAATTGGGGAAGTCATTGCTTTCACAAAGAGGGAAAGTCATTACTTTGCTGAGTAGGGCAGTCATTACTTTTCTAAGGGGGGAAATCACTGCATTTAAGGTGGGGAAGTCATTGATTTTACAAAATGGGGAAGTTTTTGCTTTCACATAGAGGGGAAGTCATTACTTTGCTTAGAAAGGAAGTCATTAGTTTTCTAAGTAGGGAAATCATTGCTTTTTTAGGTGAGTAAGTTTTTGCTTTTGTATAAAGTGGGGAAGTCATTGCTGTTAAAAAATGGGGAAGTCATTTCTTTCTAATTTAAGTGGGGAAGGCCCCAAAATTTCTTTTTCTGAGTTTGGGAGTTTTTTTTTTGCAAATAGCAAAGTTGCATTTTCTTCAAATTATTAGTGTTCAAAATTTAAAAAAGCTTTTTTTATATGGTTTTTCAGCCATAAAAAGAAAATAAGGGAAAAGCTTTTCTTTTTAAAAAAAAAGGAAAAAGCATGTAAAACAATTTCTCTGTTTTTTTTGAAAATCTGGAAAAAGGCTTTTAAAAAATTTTCTAAAATTTTGTTTAATTCTTTGAAGTGTTATTTAAAATTTACTTATATGCTTTCATAAAATATAATTTTTATAGGGATTTTTTATACCTTTAGTAAAAATTGAAGTAAATGTAAATTTTTTGTTGTTTATATTAAAAAATTTAAAAATTGGTGACCCAAATTTAAAATTAAAATTTAAATAATTAGTGGGCAAAAATTTAAAGTAAATTTAAAAAATTTTTCCCAAAAAAATGCCCAAAATTTAAGGGTCACTGTCATTTCAGAAGGAAATTAAATTGCAAGAACAGGGGAAAAAAAAGGTTTTTTTTAAAAATCATTAAAAAAGTACCCTTGAAATTTTTGATCACTAATGGAAAAAGTTTTTTTTGCTTGATTCCCTTTACCCAAAAATTCCCAAAATCCAAATTTTTCCCTTTCTAGTTTTCTAAACAAAAATTCTTTAAAATTCTTCATTGATTTAAATTCAAGGAATAGAGTAAGATTAAGATGAAGTTGGATTTTCTTATTTTGGAAAACTATTTTCTATTGTTATTTTAGCAAAGATATTTTAGGGACAAATAAGCACTTTGAATTCATATCAGAAGTTATTTTTAGCTCCACTCTCCAAAAGAAAAAAAGGGAATTTATTGTCATTACAGCATTGGTTAACCTTTTGTTAAGGTTCACTTTCTCAGAAACTATAAAAGCTATTCTTTTCAAACTTGGTAAAGTTACATGTTTATTGTCATTAAAAGACGCCAATTCAAAAGGGCAGATAATGGTAAAATTATTTTTGCATACATTATTTCATGTGTCACTTTCCAGTATCTATCTTATTAAATAAATAATACATGATGTTTTATTTTTTTCAGTCACATTACACAATATGATTGATGATACAATGAATTTTCAGGTTATGAACAAAAATACGTTGAAGCAATATGTCAATTTGTTTATTAATTTTCCATTTATGTCACATATTCTTTTATAATGTCACATTTTAGAATTTGAAAAACATTTCTGTACAAGTATAAGAAACGTGACACATTGCGTATTAATTTAAATGAATTTGTCAGTCGTGTCACATTTACGTAAGCTCATTATGTCACATTACAGAATCAGAATACCAGCTCAAGTACAAGTCTGAGTAAAAGTGGACAAATGAAACTACCGCTGGACATAACAAACCTGTCATCAATCTGGGGCGTCGTAACACAAGGAGATGGATTTAATTTCGGTGACATTATAGCCTTCGTTAAAGAAAACATCGGGACCTTTTTATCAGTATGTGTTTAATCTACATTTTAAACATGATGAAAAGAAGCTGTTTAATCTTAAGTTTATCCAGCTAGCTTAAGGTTAAGGAATGTTGGTGGTTCTACTCAGGTGCCTGTTCATGCCTGAAATAATGCATCAAGGGGGACCTTTTTAGCTGGACTATTCGATAAGAATACGTAGAGCTATTGTAGTCACCCGAGCGTCGGCGTAGGCGTCTGCGTCGGCGTAACCACTTATGTTAAAGTTTTTGTAATAGTTCAAATATTTTCAAAGTCCATTGACATATGGCTTTGAAACTTTGCACACTTGTTCACCATCATGACCCCAACCTGTAGACAGGAGGAGGTAACTCTATCAAGCATTTTGACAGAATTATGCCCCTTTTTCGACTTAGAATTTACGTTAAAGTTTTTGTAATAGTTCAAATATTTTCAAAGTCCATTGACATATGGCTTTGAAACTTTGCACATTTGTTCACCATCGTGACCCCAACCTGTAAACAGGAGGAGGTAACTGTATCAAGCATTTTTTTTACTATCAAGCACTAAGAATAGTTGAGCGTTGCTGTCCTACCGACAGCTCTTGTTAAAGGTCTTCCTCCACCAGTATAGCTAGGCATTCGCCATATGACCTCTACAGTAACTGTGTTGGTGCAATGTTAAATCATTTGGTAGAGGAAATAAGAATTTAAGTACAAGTTTTTGCAAATTACCATCTTCATTACAAATGTGTAGAAATTTTTACCATTCTTCAGATGTATGAAAGAAGTAAAATTTTCCTTGCAGGCAACTTATCATTAGTTGACTCCACTGAGGTCCAAAAGTCTTAAACATAGAATTTAAATTTCGTACATAGATCCTATTGGGTAATTTAAACAGAAAAATATGTAAAAGATAATTAAGAAATATGTTCAGAAATAAATAGAAAATTGTATTTTTGTGCTAGACCTGATTGACATGAAAAAAATTGATTTCCTCCTCAATTATGGATCGCTTTTCACATTAAAAAAAAGTATTCTGGAAAAATAGAGTGAGCAAAATAAATGATAACAAGTTATTGGGCTAGACCTTTATTGGATGGAACATTAAATTTTATTTTGTAAATAAAAAATTCCAGTCCCGGCATGTTTAAAACAACTCGGGGGAGTCCCTGTAAGAAATCTCAAATTTATTTCTAAGTAAGATGACAAGGTTTTCTACTGCTATCATACAATGATAATATTTCAGGTGTTGGAGTCAGTGTGGTTGGTATTGAAGGGTAACATGAATCTTGTGTTCACTGTACTCACGTCAACACTGTCACTGGTATTTGGAGGTGGAACAGCCCTTCTCAACTTTGTTCTTAGCTCGGTATGTATGTTCTATGTACAACCCTTAATTTTTTAACAATGAAAGTTTGTATGTAATAAATTATACTAATTGGGGGTCACTAGACCTAAGACTTGATTGTGCCTGAGGTCTTCCTCCACCAGTAAAGCTGAAAAGTCGCCATATGACCTATTCTGTGTTGGTGCGACATTAAATCCACTTTATTTCAGAAGTATTACAAGTATGGCTTTGAAACTTACCATACTTGTTCACCATCATAACCTCCATCTACAGACAAGAGTACATAACTCTGTCAAGGTTTTTGACAGAATTATGGCCCTTTTTTGACTTAGAAAGTGTATTGAGCTTGGTTAAGTTTTTTGTACCACCTCACTTTATTTCAAAACCATTGGAGGTATTGCTTTGAAACTGACCATACTTGTTTACCATCACGACCTTCATCAACAGACAAGAGGACATAACTCTGTCAAGGTTTTTGACAGAATTATGCCCCTTTTTGACTTAGAAAATACATTGAATATGGGTAAAATCCACTTATTGCCTTAACCCTTTGAGATATTGCTTTGAAACTTTTAATGCTATTTCACATCATTACCCCATCTGTACGCAAGAGAAGGTAACTCTGTCAAGGATTTGTTTTAAAAAATTAAGGCCTTTTATCGACTTAGAATCTTGGTTAAGTTTTTAGTACCAGTCTGACAACATCTAAAAAAGCTTGATAAAATTTATCTATTACTTGTATTATAAGGTAACTATAATACTTTCACATACAAAGTCAAATCTATATATTATGCTGATTGTACAAAAATATACTGCTTCCTTGGCATAGATTTCTTGAAAAATTATGTTATTATGTCATTTACCAAGGTGTTCTGAGTGACGTAAAAATACCTTATTCTCTCAAAGTGGGTTTAATACTATTTAATTTATTTAAGGCTCAACTCAGTTTTTTTTTTCTTTCTTACCAGCCCTCTTTTGACTTAAACATTTCAAACTTTGCTGCAGTGTTCAAGGGTATCACACAATTCAGTAAAATAATTCTTCACTAAATATCTTAATGCTCATGGCCATTGTTCACTTTAAAAATACAGAGATTCTTGTATTGCCTTTTACTGCAAAAACTTTTTTTATTGGCAAGCAATAAAAAAGTCGAGCGCGCTGTCTTACGGACAGCTTCTTGTTGCTTTTTAAAGAACTTACAAATAAATGCCCAAAAAACGGACATACTTTAATTAATAAATTTAATATATTAAATAAAGTCAACTGTTTGATAATTTTGTACAATCTTTAAAATTTTTCATCCTAAATGGAACTCTTCCACCTTTTCCTTGTTTTGTAATGTTTCATTATAATGTTTAGGGATGCCAAGATAAAATTTTTACTTTTAATAGTAAGTCATCATTATAGAGCCTTGTCAATCTTACCTTGCTCTATACAGGTTGCAAGGGCTTTTGAAATTTTTGGTTCTAGCATTTAGGTTTAATATATTTCAGGTAATATTTTTGACTACCTTATTCTACCTACTTGCATCAAGTGGTGATCAGTATAAACCAATAGAATGGTTCTCAGCCATGTCTCCCACAGCTGGCACTGGTGGTAACACTTTCGGGCAGGCAGTCCAAGATGCTGTCAGGTAAGTACAAGTTATTCTTAAGACCACCTTACTTCAGAAGAGGCCTTTATTGCAGGTTAATGTCACGGGACTTTTTATAACTCGCTTTCTACTGCTATAGATTTTAATCCCCAACATGTACTTTGAATGCATACATGTCCAGGTGACATTAAATCAGTGTTTCTACTGAAATACCTGCTGTCATGTTATGGAGTTATGCACATGTCAGGTCATCCTCTGCCAGTACAGCACAACTTTTTAAACATATGACCTTTATAGGTGGACATTGTAAGAAGTAAGTCTCTGTAAAATTCTTCATTATTTTTATTATTTTTAGCCCTAACTTTACAGAGTAATGTCCTTTTATATACAGTCAAGTACTGAGAATAGTCAAACGTACTGTCTTATGGGCATCTCTGGTTCAGTAACAGTTCATGGTGAGATATTGATATAAGCTTGGTTAACCAGTATCCATTGTCAATAATGAATATTTCCTTGCTGAAAGTAATGTTTAGATGTAATTTGAACCAGCTACATGGCATCCTTTTGACCAGCTGATATGGATTAATAGTCACAGCATTTAAATGTTTATATTTTCAGTGGAGTATTCATGGCATCATTGAAGATGGCAGTGTTTTATGGATTATATACATGGCTTACACATTCATTGTTTGGTGTTAATATTGTGTTCATACCTTCAGGTAAGTTTAACATCTGTTTGATCCCTCAAATATAATGACAACAAAAAAAAAAATTCTGAAAGAGAATAGAAAGTGTATCATACACTATATACCTACCAACTAGAATAGCATTCAGTCCTTATCACTTAAAGTATATTAATCAATGATCCTTAAGACCAGAAATTCAGCAAAATAAAGATTTCAAAAATTGATGATGAATTGAAAAACAGTGATTAATTGGTTTATATTGGTCATCAAATTGTATTTAGATGTACTGCTTTATTTCAAATGATTAAAAGACAGCTTAATAAATTTGTCAATTTACCATGTTAGGACAGAAAGCATGAGTATGTATTGAAACACTGACATCAAATCTCTGAACAGCAACTTCGATCCTCCTGAATTTGTTTTAAAAACTTCAAAGTCGCAATGTGATATGATTCTACATTAAAAGTGACACTGTTTTAGAAATGTTATTACGAATATTTTGATATCATTACCTATTTCAGCTCTTGCTGCTGTATTTGGTGCGATGCCTTTTCTTGGAACATATCTTGCGTGTTTCCCTGCCGTGTTAGAGTTATGGCTGGTGAAAGATCAGTTCATACTTGCAATGGTATTTCTAGTCATTCATTTCCTGCCAGCTTATGTCGTAGATACAGCAATCTATAGTGAAATCAAAGGGTATGTTGTTTATGCTCATGGAAATGTTTCAGTTTAGCATGTATGCAAACTAGTAAATTCTGTTTTATAATGATATTCAGTGGTTTGACGAATTATATCGGTATACCAGATATTGTTCTATCCCAGAGGCATTCATTTTGAAAACAAGAATCAGAACGACGGCAATGACATTTTCATAAGCGATATATTATTATAAGAAATATCATTATAAGTGGAGTTTACTGTAGTTGCTGGTTCTTCTAGCCGACTTTCAGGATTGAACAGTTAAAGATCAAGGTCACTTAGGCTTAGAATAGATTTTCCATCTTTTCCTCATTGGAAATCCATGGTTTAGGCTTTGTCATAGCTAAATAAAGGAACGTCGGCCTATGTTATTAGTAATAAGAACTTTTCTTATTTGAAATTTCAATGTCATTTAATTTAAAAAATGACTTCATGTACAAACATATATTTAACTTTAACCAACTATTCATTGTGATGGTATGTTTTATTTTAAAGTTTGAAGATAGCTTGTGTTTTTATGGCAGATTGTTTCAAATTAAGTTGAATTATGATTTCAAAGGTTATAATAATCTTATGTTTCATTTGTTAATTATTTTATTACTGTTATATTTTCAGTGGTCATCCCTACATGACTGGCCTGGCTATAGCAGGGGGTATGTTGTGGCTTGGATTGGAGGGTGCTATTTTTGGCCCCATTATTCTCTGTTGCCTAGTTGTACTGGTGAATGTTTACAGTACCATGCTGAAACCAGAAACACCAGGCATTCACAGGTAAATAATTTTATCTTGTTCTTGTTCAATTTTAGCTCGACAATTTGATAATAAGGGAGATCTATTGTGCTTCACTTGGTGTCTTCATCCCACTATGGTTAAGTTTTTGCATGCATGTTGGTATAGCAAAAACTACGAAAGCGAAAGAGTTGAAACTTCTCACTCCTATTTGTGAGCATGAAAGGAGGTCAATATCCAAGGCGTAGAACTTGACAGACTTATGGCTCTTTTTGAACGTTGAAATATTTTATATAATTCAGACTCTTGTGTTACTATCAAGCACCGAGAATAGTTGAGCAAGCTGCCATAATGACAGCTTTTGTGAAGAATTAAGATAGTTCTATCTTTCCCATATATATACATGTATATACGTTAAGTTATAGAAGAACTTTTAACCAGACCCTTCCATTTTTAAAAATCCTCGGATATTATTGTTAGAAGTGCTTGCAATGCAGTAACTAAGCAGTTCTTGATGGCTGCTGCCTTTTTTCTCTGACTTTTCATTCAAAGCTTACTAGACTCTTCAAAAAATTCTATTTCCAACAGCAAATTAAATAAATCAGGTTTTACAAGATGGCTGTTGTAAAGAAATGTAAAGAAGCACCTGCTTTGCAAACCTAGAATATTTTATTTCTTTAAACATCTTTTGTAATACTGCAAGTTTGTAGTGTCTCTTTTCATTGGATAATCATGATGTTTATATAGTTTTATATACACAGCTGCTGTTAATTCACTAAGAAGTTTCTTTTTTTTTCTCAAAAAAAAAGGAAGTTTGCAGTATTATAAATTCATTATTGATATTCCTGACAGGTTATATGACCATTTATAAACGGTTGTATGCAATATAACCCTTGCCTAATGACTCTGGTTATATTTACAAACAATGTTTATATAAGGCCATATATCATGTCAAAAATCAAGAATTAATCTATAAATATATATATATTTTTGTATTTGGTTCATGGTTGTTGTTGGTGTTTTCCAAATTTTAGTTTTTGCAGCAATTGGAGGTATGAGTAAAAGGGTATCAACTACAAAAGCTTGATCTATGATGATATATAGAGTTCTTTTGTATATATTCTACCTCTTTTGTTATGATATTGAAGTTTAATAATAACCAGTCTCTCAATGCTAACCTGTCATTGGTCCATTTCAAATGACTGTTTCGGTTTGGCCAATCAGATGCTAGATTAATAGACTGGTCTAAATCAAGAAAACCATTAAAGATGGTTACTTTCTTTTGGATTGAATTCTATCAGGGACCTTGTTTTTAAAAGTTAACAACATCAGCAAATGGAATGTTGGTGGATCTACTCAGGTGCTTGTTAAAAATACTGTCTCGAGGGCATAAATCTGCTACTAGTCCTGAAAAGTAATCATATGATCTTAACAGTGTTAATGTGTTTTAAAATAAAATAAAAAGACAATGAATTTTTTCAATATTTGTTTATAGTGGTATAGTGTTTAGAGAGCCCAAACGTGAGAAGCTCAGTCAGGTAAATGTTATACAGCAGCTATTGTTGGAAAACATCCCCTTTTACTATGGCTGAACCAGCAGACGGCATTAGATCTTTTTGCTTACACATTGCTTAATACCGCTCCAGCTTTACAGTTTGTTATGGTTATAATAGCTTTGGTTGCACTCAAATAGGGCTGATTGGTAAATTGGTACATGGTATAATTATGAAGAGATGTGATTGGATGATGGGATCTAAGGAATAAGGAAATTTGATTGGATTTAACCATTCTGGCTTTCCTCTTTTGCATGAAGATTCCTTTCCTGTTTTCATTGCATATTCCATTCCACTGGTGAAATGTCTTTAAAACTTGTCAATAATTCTACAACGAGAGTTGTAAACAATGATTGTCTGAAAATCTTTCCTTGCTGTCCTTTGCTTGACTTCATTATTTCATATGTCATATTTACTGTTTATCTACATGTATTTGTGTCTGTTATAGGAACTGAATGTTTACAACTTTGCACCATGTCTTTGCTTGTTGGTTGTTATTGTCTCTACTTGTTTTCTAAGTGTTTAATGTTTCAAATCATTCATATCTTTAACCCTTAGCAGGCGGAATATCATAGACAAATGGACCTTCAATCAGGACAAATCCATTTATCATTTTATGGTTTTAAAAAAAGTGCTTACTGAATAGAACATTGCAGATCATGATGAGATGGCATTGAAGTGCCAGTGGATCTTGGTCTGCATTTGTCACATTAGTGTATTTAGTTGCCGCCTGCAAGCTAAGGATTCAATAATTCATTTTCAAACTATGTACATTTTTGTGTCTGAATGCTAAAGGTCTCTTCTTTGAAATATATGTACCATTTGATCTGGGTTTTTTTTTCCAATTTATCTATGATTGGAATTTTTAATGTTAGGAAGTTTTCTAGATAGTTTTCATAATGTCATCGTTTCTTCTTGGGTTTTTGCTTGTAAAATAAAGCATTGAGTGGTACATGAGGTCTACCTTCAATCCTTTTGCTGTAAGGTTGCCACATAAACTTAACTTTTTGGAGTGTCCAAATCCAACCAATTAAATTTCCATCATGAATACATTTTAGGAAATGAAGTACATGCACATTTTCTGAACTATATTAATAAAGACAAATGTAATACTTCTTGAAGTTTGTGTCAAAGTTTGTCTGTCAAGTCTGTAAACTTATTATGCAGTTCTTAATAGATGTATACATTGTGCCTTTAAAGGCAGTTAGATAAATAAAACTTCATGTTTGCATTGCTATTCGTATTATATATAGTTAAAGGATCCCCATGGGCTGTTGTTGCCTTAAACTTAAACCACATTATTAGTCCTTACCAACCATGGATTGGAATCTTGCATGGGTTCAAAATTCTTCATGCATGCAAGCTATCCATCTGGCTTATCAATATGTGTGTTGATTAAACAAATGTCTATTTCTGATGATTAATAAGTATTGTGAATGCTGTGTATCATTCTTCCTTGAACTATTATAATTATGTTATTAAACATAGAATTTAATCACAATGCAAATAAAATTAAAATTATCATTGTTAAAGAAGACTTAAGGGACTCCACTGAGGTTTTCTGATTGTGACGGGACTTGAAAGTGGTGTTTTTTTTTAGTGATTGGGCACCATTTTTACTATAAAGGAGTGGACCAAAATTACCTTTTTTTTTGTGAAATTTCAAAATAATTTATTTTTTGGGTGACGTAAAATTATTTAAAGGAGGTAAATTGTTAAATTTTATGCATTATTTAAGTATAGTACCCTATCCCTTAAGCTAAAGCTTATTTGAAATGGTTATAAAATTCATACTATAATTCTTTAGAGAATTGGAAAGTTGTAAACACTATTTCAATAGAACATGAATGAGAAAAAAGGTGGTTGGTTTGTATGCTTACTTGCTTACCAGCTCATAAAGAGCTGTTTTGTTTGTAACTTTGTTCACTGTTTGTTTTTCTGTGTGTTCAAATTTTTTTAGCTCATTTGAGCATTTTTGTGAGGTGTTTTTTGACTGTTGTCAACTTTTGTTTAAATCAACATTTCTAGCTTTAACCAAATTGACCAAACAATGTAGGAATGATGCTATAGTGGTCTCTTACAGAAATAGTAAAATTTACCCCCATTCACTGAATTCGCTGCCAGAGCTAAAAATAAAACATCTTAAAACATCTTAAAATGATCATCAGACATAAGACATAAGTCATAAAACAGAAGTCATACAAGACATAAATCATAAGACAGAAGTAATAAGACAGAAATTATAAGAAAGAAATCATAAGACAGAAGTAATAAGACAGTAATGATAATACAGAAATTATAAGACAGAAATCATAAGACATAAGACAGAAGTAATAAGACAGAAAGCATAAGACATAAGTTATAAGACAGAAATCATAAGACATAAGTTATAAGACAGAAGTCATAAGACAGAAATCATTAGACAGAAGTCATAAGACAGAAATCATTAGACAGAAGTCATAAGACAGAAATCATAAGACAGAAGTAATAAGACAGAAAGCATAAGACAGAAGTCATAAGACAGAAAACATAAGACAGAAATCATTAGACATAAGGCATAAATCATAAGACATAAGTTAAAAGACAGAAATTATAAGACAGAACTCATAAAAAAGAACTCATAAGACAGAAGTAATAAGACAGAAAGCATAAGACAGAAGTCATAAGACAGAAAACATAAGACAAAAGTCATAAGACAGAAATCATAAGACAGAACTCATAAGACATAAATCATAAGACATAAGTTAAAAGACAGAAATCATAAGACAGAACTCATAAGAAAGAACTCATAAGACAGAAGTAATAAGACAGAAAGCATAAGACAGAAGTCATAAGACAGAAAACATAAGACAGAAATCATAAGACAGAACTCATAAGACAGAAGTAATAAGTCAGAAAGCATAAGACAGAAGTCATAAGACAGAAATCATAAGACAGGAAGCATAAGACAGAAAGCATAAGACAGAAGTCATAAGACAGAAATCATTAGACAGAAGTCATAAGACTGAAGTCATAAAACAGAACTCCTGACAGAGACAAATGGCACTAATGGAAAGAAATCAGAGCAATTATTTGGCTATATTTTGTAATAATAATTAAACTAATCTGGTTAACTTAACAAGATAACTGCTAGAGTTAAAATTAGAAACATGCTTTGAATTACATTTGGTCTTGAATTAAAAGCTATGCAGAATTTTTATGGAACTTGCTAGAAACAATTCTTCTGAGGCGATGTGCAAAATTGCTTAAAAAAGAAATTATCCACATAACAAGATGATAACAACTTACAAGAGTTAAAAATATTTAATAAGCTTTAATTAGATAAATCAATTAACATGACCAAAATGTGTTAAAATTGAATAAAAAACAGATATAAACAAACCAATATATTCTAAAAGTTTCCTTTGCTACACAAGCTGTGTAAAAGACAAGCCATATCACAACTACCATCAGCTTACCATTGACCTTCTGTCTTGACTTTTGAACTTTTTTTGTTTATTTTCTTTAAAAAAGTGTTTGTTTTAGTATGCTTTTATAAAGAAATGAAAAAAGGGGATTGTGTCTTTGGAATTTTTATGTCTTTATTTACAATCAGTAACAAGATTCATTGTATTTATGTCAGAAAATCAAAGACATTCTATATTTTGAGATATTGACATTCTTTCAATGTTTTTTGATAATTCTAATGATAAAAATATTAAGTAACTAAAACAATCAGTTAAGAAATGCTTCAATTTTGTTAATCATTGCCAGTTGACAAATAGTAATAATTTGATTGTGAAAGTTTAATGAAAGTTAGATTATTGATTTAAATAATTGGTTGTTACAATAATAACACCTATGCCCATAGTATGAAATCAGCCCTGAGTCAGCACATCTAATCATTTTGACGACGCTCTGCACTCTTTGATGTTTTGAAATTTTGACATTGAAAACTGTGATTTGGATAATGAACTGTTCAAAATTTAAGGCAGTATAACTTAGTTACATAACTTTAGACAGGTAATATTAAACTATAGTAAACTCTGTGTAACAAAATCAATATTCATAGCAGTGTTTGTTCTTAATTTTTATCACATTTTGAAAGATATTTAGAAAAAAGTTCCTTAGATCTTTTTTGTCCCAAAACGTGTATGTTATATGTATCATGTTTTATCATAATATTTTATTTTAAAAAATGTATTATCTTTACTGTGTTTCTGGTCTACAAAATTGTTATTTCCTGTTTCAGGTCCCTGAGTATGATGTGATGCCATAATACTGAGATTATTGTGTATCTGAGTGTCAACGAATCTCGTCTCTATGTGTCATAATCTACACCCTGCTACTCCACACAAAATATAGGCATACAGGCACTAAATTTATCACTGCGCTGGCTTAGGTATAGTGGGACTAAATCATTTACTGTTCAGGATTGATGTTATCAGTTCCAGAAAATGCATAGTTATACCTCCACAAACAAACTTTAGGGAGGTATATGGAGGGCTGACCGCAAAACTGTTGTAAATCCTTCTTTATATCATACAAGTTACTGCAGTTTTGCGGTCAACCCTCGATATCGGAGACAACTTTTTTACATTTTAATATTGAATATATACCCTAATTCTTCATAATGGACTATTTTAAATTAAAGCAAATCAAGTATTTCTCAGAAATTTTAGCAGAGTTATATTTAAGTTATCCTTGAAATCAGTGTCTATGTACTACTTTTTCCATGAAGACAATTTAGAGAAGACCACACTAAAAATGATCTTGAGAGAACAAGGAAAACTATTCAGTGAGGGCACTTTAGACAATTAAGTAAACACTAATAGCTTGTAATTTAACATCTTATTTTATTGGTTTTATTTCCTGTATGACACTCAAGTATTGTAGGAAAATGACTATTACTACATACATTTTATATTTATTAGTAATTGCCATAATGTGTAATACACTGGTTATTTATATATATTTCTGACATTTTTTTTTTAAGTACAGTAAAGTTGTAGTATTGAAGACTCAGTGGCTAAAAGCAAATGTTATTGGATGCAATCTTAAAATTTTTGTTATTGATATTGTGATATTCACCACGCCATTCATGCACATGTGATAAATTCTACCTTAAATAATGTCAAAAACATGCCAGTGGGTAAAAATTATATACATGTACATGACATTTTCAAACCATTTCTGGGGCATTATTTGTTAAGAGTTGATAGCTGTTGCTGACAAGGTGATAACTGCAGCTGACAAGTGCTTGCATGCTTTTGATTAAGGCTTACATGCTACCAAATTGTTCAAGAATTATTGCCTTTAGGATTCTGATCATTATAATTTCTATGAAGATATAAAAAAATGTTTTGTTAAGAAAAACACTTTGAGATTTATTATCCCAATCTTTGAGTTATTTAAAGAAAAATGTAAAATACCAAGTTTTGGCTGAAGTCTCTATACAAAATACCTTCTTTTGTGTAAACTTTTAAAAATATTTTAGATGCAAATTATATTGCTTTGAAGAATTCAGATATCCTGCAATAGATTTATGACATTTGTCCTCATATAATTTGTGTATATTTTATAAATATCTATGGACACCTGCTTAAGACTATATGACATATATTATGAAAGTGCTACTTTTTAAAGTGTTTTTGTATGTTGTAAAAATATATAACCACATTTAAGTCCACAATTTGTGCCTGCCTTGCCAAGCTAATGCCATGACAGGGTTGTTGTTAAAATACAGATTTCTTCATGTTAAAATTTGTACTCTTCTTTTAGATATTGTTAATGTAAATGTAATCATCGTTTTAACATTTTTAAACATATTTGATGTTAGGCTGCTTTCACAAATACATGTATGCGTGCACTTTTTCCAGCTTTTTCTTTATCAGTCATATGGCTTACATAATTTATATGCTAAGTACTTATAAATAGTTTAATCTCAATGTATTAAATTTCATGTTGAACTTGGGTTTTGTTTGAAAATATATTTATATGTTCTACTTGTAGGAATATTAAGAATAATTTTAAAAAAAAAAAACATTGTAATAAATAGAGTCTTATCAGATCTATAAAACCTGTCATTGAATAGAACTCACTTTTGGGAGGCTGTAGGTTGTTGACTTCAAACCACTTGCCTCTTACCACTGTGGGTTCGAATCCCAACAGGGGTTTTTAGATTTTTTCATGTGAGAAAGCTATGATCCTAACTAGCTAAAACGAGAAATTGGTGGTTCTACTCGGGTGACTGTTTTGTGCCTAAAAAATTAATGCATGGCAGGGCTTCTGAGGTCTTTCTACACCAGTTAAAGCTGGAAAGTAGCTGTATGACCTATTCTGTGTTGGTGTGACATAAAACCCCTCAGAGCTCAATTTTAAATAACAAACGTTATTTTCAAAATGCTTAGTAATTTTTCTGATTGAGCTATGAAATATTTTAAGTTTTCCATCAATTAAGAAATGTTCTTTGTCCCAAGTTAAGTTTTCTTCTTTTTTCAAGTGCTTAATATATTTATTTTTATTCTATATTTTTTTAATTTTCTTTATTCTTTATGTATAATTTGAAGGTGCTATTATTTTAGATACTCATTTCATAGGTCTACATAGATCTTTTTTGTTTTCTATTTGTTAACTTTTTGACTGACATTATACCAGGAGGGTCATTTAATTCCAAACTAAGCCTAAAATAATTCACTGATGGATATAGCCCTTGCTCAAACTGATATGATGGACTTAGAGATATTATGCCTGAGTGGTCATATGCCTGAGGGGTATATGGGATATCTCCCATATTATGCCTGAAACTATGCTTGAGGGGATATGGGATATCCATATTATGCATAAAATTATGCCTGAGGGGTATATGGGATATCTCCTATATTATGCCTGAAATTATATCTTAGGGATACAGGGTATCTCCTATTATATGCCTGAAATTATGCCCGAGGGGTATATGGGATATCTCCCATATTATGCTTGAAATTATGTCTGAGGGGATATCCATATTATGCTTGAAATTATGATTGAGGGGTGTATGGGATATCTCCCATATTATGCCTGAGGGGTAATATCCATATTATGCTTGAAATTATGTCTGAGGGGTATATAGGATATCTCCCATATTATGTCTGAGGGTTTATACATATTATGCTTGAAATTATGCCTGAGGGGATATGGGATTTTTATATTATGCCTGAAATTATGTCTGAGGGGTATATGGGATATCTATCATATGCCTGAAATAATGCCTGAGGGGATATGGGATATCCATATTATGCCTGAGGGTTATATAGGATATCTCCCATATTATGTCTGAGGGATATATGGGATATCCCCCATCAGTTTTAAGGCTAGGTTACAATAAACCTGTATGTGGAATTCTTAACCAAATTGTATCCAGTTTAAATTAAGAGTATCATGAAAAATAAAAATCTTTGTTTTCTAAGTTGGCAGCCCTAAAATTACTGTCAGAACAGCCAAAATCAGGCTGTTCTTCTGTTCATGCATATTAATTTGTAATAATTCAATTAATGAGTTCATTTAATGATACTGTTTCTATGCAAATTCTTTAATTCAACTTAATTTTGAATTTTTGCTAGTGTCTATTTCAGTTTCAAAGTATTGCTATGCATCTTTTCCATTTTAATCATTACTGAATTCTTGGGGTCTCATTAGTAAATATGGCAGACTTATTCGCCCCTAATTTCTTTGATTCTCATGAACTAATATAACAAGCATATTCTAACTGCCACTAGATTGTTGTATGCTCAACTTTAGAAAGTGATCACGACTTCCCTCAGAGTGAACAATAGACTTTTCCATATAATAATTATTAAACATGGGAGAGTCTATGTCATAAAATTGGGAGGTCATAAAATTGGGAGGGAAAAAGCTTATATATCTCACTATTTGATAAAACATTGTTCCATAACCATTATTAAGCTGGAAATAAAAGTCAGCAAACCTTATTTTATACAATGTGACCAGTCTGTATACTTTTAGCTGACTGCATTTGAATTTTATCATGATATTCCCAAAATTGATATTAATGGACAGTTTCAGTATGAATTTTAGACATCCATTAAGAATCAGGATGAGGATAAATTAATCATCAAATATGAAAGAGAATTTATTTAACCCATTACTTCATGAGCATTTTGTGAAAAATGGCTGTTTTCATTGAAAAGTCTCCCTTTTCAAGTTCAAATTGCTATAATACTATAAAAACTGCTTCAACGCTAATCAAACTTGGCACAAATATTGACTGGACCATTGCCATTGCAACAACATGCTCAGGCTTAAATTTTCTGTTACCATGGCAACGAGGGGACATCTCAAAATTGCCAAAAATCACTATTTTGCGTTGATTTTTTCCATTATAATTGATTTCAAAGTGCTGCAACTTCTCAATGGATTGAGATAGAGTCAAATGCTTTTCAGCGTTGGTTACACGTTACCTTATGATCAATCTGGGGTCATTTATAGCCTCTCACAAGTCCAAAATTTTCTTGGCGATGAGGGGGACTCCGCCCCCCTTCAAACCCCCCAAACAGAAGGGGGCACAACCCCCTTCTGGCAACCCCCTGATGTATCTTTTGGTTGGGGGGCCGCGCCGAAAAAGTGGTCACTTTTTTTAACAACATTTCTCAAACAAAAACAAGTGTTAAGGGCCTAAATAATGCATTTTTTCACCATTTGAGACAACAAAAAGGGGGGGGGGGAAAAGGCGTGTATATGAAGTAATGGGTTAAGTTATTTTACCATTTAAATATGTAAGGAAATTTATGTTTGTTATTTTGCCATTTTAATATGAAAGGGAATTTATGTTTGTTATTTTGCCATTTTCTAGTTATGCTTCTGTTCATAGGCTCAAAACGTTATCAATTTTGTAAACTATGTAAAAGATATCCATTTTTAGCAATAGTTCTTTTTTATTTGTTATTTATTTATTTTTTATTTTATTTGTTGTTATGCTTAAAGAAATAAACAATTGGTAAAATCGTATATCTTCAAGTGTTTTATTTAGTACTTGTACTTCATTAATATAATAATAAGGAGATAAACTTGTTGTTGATTTCAAGGTTACACCAATCTGTAGGTACTCATCTTTTAAGTAGTTTGTTTACATATCCGAGGTGATAATTATTCGGCAGTTTTATATTTATATTGCACTTACAACACCGCAAAATAACCCTGATATGCACAGACTGTGACTAGAACGAATGGTAAACACCCTTAAACTTGGTGGATACCATTGATGTGCATTTCTTTTTAGCTCAACTTTTTGAAGAAAAAAAGGGAAAGCTTATGATAATAAAAAGGCATTTGCATCACACTTTGGTTCAGATTTTGCGTATAAGTTGGTATCTCCATAACTACTGATGGGTTAAAACTTCACACACAAAAGGGCATAACAGGTCACTGTCCAAGGCCTATAACTCCAACATGGATTTTGACAGAACTATGGCCATTTTTGTGTCGCCCCTACAAAGTAGCCACAACATACAGGGATCACTTCTCCATTGTCTGTCCGTCACAAAACTTGTCTGGACTACTTTTCAGAAACTTTTCTTTATGCAAATTTTATCTTAAAAATTTAAAAAAAATTTATTTAGTACAAAGTCTAGTTGTGGGATATTGTTTAGGTTTTTTCCGGGGTTAATGATTTTTAATTAAAAGTTAGGCCCTTTAATTTTTTTTAAAAATTTTTTTTCTGGTTACCCCCTCTTTTAAAAAACCAATGCAATTTCAATGAAACTACCGGATTGATTGTTAACTCAAGTAATTGAGCATATTACACAGGTTTTCCAGGCAAAGTTAATGGCCCTTGAATAAAAAAGGTTATCCCGTTAACGATTTTTGTGACATGCAAATGGCTATCATAAGGCGACACATAATCACTGATTACTCCTGTTGAACTCAGAAAATTCTACTTATCCAGGCTCTTGTTTTTTACTATGAAACACTAGGAATTGTCAAACACGCTCTGTCCTACTGACATCTGTTTTGTTTTTAAAAAATATCTGCAGTACCATACTTTAAGTAAAGTTTTCTTAAGAGGTGGTCCATTTGAATGTTTTTATTTATGTATAATGATCACTGTGCTTGTTGAATGAACTATACAAGTCTTCTTAAATAATCAAGAAAAGTGAATTTCTATTACACTTAATCTTGTGCAACTTCATTTATTTGTTCAAATTAAAATTTTAGGAAACTTAATTGCCAAGCATTTTAAGCTAGAAATAATTGCAGAGGGCACTTGCCTCTAAACAAGTGCAATTCTTTTGTCATACAATGCTTACCACTTAGGCCCTTTTTGGGAACCGCCTCTCAGGACTTAAAACTTCAATAAAACTGTAAGTTATATCCGGTATGATACTATGAACTAAACATCCAAACTTCAGTTGATTTTTCCCCTTTTTTTTTGTTTATCAAATGTGCCATTCCTACAAGAAACTAATAAAACTTGTTTGCAACAACATAACTGTTCTATTCCAATCATTCAGTTAATTGCTTTAATTTGCAAGATTACGGATATATTTACAACCGTTTGCCAAATTTTCCCATAGAGTTGTACCCAGATATTAACATAATTGATGTGGCACTGTTAGAGGACCACATTAGAAAGGGCTTCTGTATAAAAACTATGGAGGAAAAAATATGAAAACAGAATTTGCAAATATAAATATTTAATACTAAAGAAAAAAAAAGAGATTCAAACAGTGATTAGTAGCATATTATGCACTTTTGTCTAAATCTAGATATGTACAGAATATTTACACCTGTAAAACATTCTAGGAATGTACTATAAATAGCAAAAAAATAAACTGAAATTCATACATACAAACTATTTCAGACTTGCATAGCATATATTAGCACTTACACAAAAAGTTTAGTGTTTGCTTGTATTTTCATACAAAATAAAGCATTTACACAATTTTACACAAAAGTTCAGCATAACCTTGTGTAATCATGTAAAATTGCGCATTTACACAAAAGCTAAACATTCACTCATGTCATTTATTTACACAAATAACTCGTGTCATTTATTTACACAAAATTAAGTATTAACATGTGTAATCATGTAAAATCGTGCATTTACACAAAAGCTTAACATTTACTCTTGTCATTATTTACACAAAATTAAGTATTAACTTGTGTAATCATGTAAATTTGTGCATTTACACAAAAGCTTAACATTTACTCATGTCATTTATTATTTACACAAAATTAAGTATTGACGTGTGTAATCATGTAAAATCAGGCATTTACACAAAAACTAAGCTATAACTTGTGTAATCATGTAAAATCGCGCATTTACACCAAAGCTTAACATTTACTCATGTCATTTATGTTAAAATCAGGCATTTACACATAAATTCAGCATATACTCGTGTAATCTTGTAAAATCAATAATTGCATTGAATTTGATAACATATTGTACCTGAATACACAACAAATGAGCTGCCTGTTCATAAACAAGTATTGGAATATAATACTATAATTATAGCATAATTATAAACAAAAAAATTAACACAAAAGTGCTAAAAAATAAATTATTTTAATGATTGTGTTCAAAATAAAGGTAGAAATGTACGAAATTTATGAGCATTTTGAAAAGAAACATATTTTGATTACCTGTAAAGAAAGCATAGCATTCAATGAAAATTAGATATGCATTTTCACATACAAAATATATGAAAATCTAATTATTTAAGAGCAGATTTGAGATAAATATATATTAGAGATGGAGATTTTCTTTTTTTTTTTGGTTTCATTTTGCAAGCTTTAATGAGATTCATTAAAAATATATATAAAAAAAAACAAAGCAAAAACAAAAAAAACAAAATGAAAAAAAAAGTAAATAATAACAACTCAACTGAAACAAAAACATTAACGAATAGATGACTTCACAAATCTAAGATGATAAAATGGTATGATTTTCAGATGAAATAATATTGCTTTTTTTTATATTTTTTGACAACTGAACGGAACTTTCAAATTATTCCATAAATTATATCACAGATACTCGATCACTAATTGGCAATAATAAAGCTGACGATGCAGTAGAGGCCGCGGGTGAGACACGTTTAGGTGGAAGGTCGGCCGCTACCACGGCGGCAATTGCGGTATGCCTCACTACATCGGTCATTGTCTGCTTCTTCTTTGGCACGCAGCACGTTCTACAACATGGGCAGCATTTCATGATCACGCCCCAAACTTTCATTATTACACAGTCAATAGGCTGTAGAGAACGTAAACATTTTGGGAGAAAGTTCCATGTTTGTAGTGACTTTGGAAGTCTAGCTTTGCATTTTCTTTGCAGGAAGTTCAAAATAATTACAAAAGCTACAATAACAACGACTAAAGTGAATACACATATAAATGGAATGAAACCGGCTAATGACAAGGCGAACACACTGCCGGGAAGTACGACAAACATAAGTACAAGATATGCCATTGCGAACCATCGGTATTCTGAAGTCACGGTCCCGAGAAATTTAGCGCATTTAATTGGCAAGTTTCTCATTGGCTTGATTGGATAAAATAATAAAATTCCCGATATATTGAAAAATAAGTGACACAACGCAATCTGTAATGCTATAGGTAATTTATCCCCCGATGCTGCCATTGCCGCCAATATGCCCGTTCCTGTAGTGCCGATGTTCGAGCCAAGAGTCAACGGGTACATCCGTTCAACTTTGATCATTCCGATTCCAACAAGTGGCGTTAGTGCTGATGTAAATACGGAACTACTCTGAACCAGAATCGTCATCACGGCGCCAACAAACATAGCAACGTACCCCGTCAACCACGAGAAGCATCCTGGAAAGTCGGCATTCAGTGTCTTCTTGATAATCTTGGCGATGGAGCCTTGTAACATGGAATGTAGAAGTTTGACCATACCAACGAGGCAGGTGCACAAGATAAGGAGGGAGAAAGCAAGTAGTATCACACCAGCGACCGTCTCGTTTATATCCAGGTGACTGAATAAGCTGTAACCTGAAGAAACAAAAGAGGAGATTGTATAACTCGATCTTTATATTATACCATTACTTCTACATTTAATACAACATCAAAATGTGTAATTAAAATTCATTTCAATAATAAAGTTAAGATGTTGAATTAAGCTGAATTATCAAAATAAATCAAAAGGTTTAAAAGGTATTCATAGAAAGAAAACTAAATATGGTATATCAAAATTATTGAAAAGCAAAATGCCTAAAAACGCTACTAGTGGCTAGGAAATACAAAGTTGATAAACGAAAAAAGATGACTTGTGTTAAGAAATTCAAAATAGCTTACATTTCTCCACTGGTATTTCTTCTGTAACATTTACAAGCATGGTAGTGTTCAGTAATTGTGTTGTTGTTGTTCCATTTACTATAAGAGTTACATTAGTTTCCATAGTTACGTTCTTCAACACTTCCTGTTCCTCAAATACACAGAATTTCTGAAACAAAAAAATAATGATCTATACATGCTTTTAAAAATAACTTTTTTAAGCTTACTCCTTACTTGTAAGACTATAAAGTGCAAAATATAACAGGAAGCCAGTCACCAAAAGACCTGTATTTCTTAAAATCTAAAAGTCTAAATAGGTTTTTACAAGTACAAAATGTTAAAACTTTAAAAATGAAAGTGGAAAGTATAATGAAAAAAGTAAAGCCTGATCATGGTTGGCAGTGTTTACTATTAATTTAGTCAGAATATTTTTGGCCATATTGAAAAATGGACAAGTGCATTTAAGATATTTATGGTGGTAATTATGGGTTAATTTATTTCATAGAGGATATTTGTTTGTTTTGCATGCAAGATTGAAATATAATTTCACTGGGTGAACACCAGATGCAATATTTTCACGAGTGGCGTAGCCACGAGTGAAAATATAATAGCTGTTGTTCACGAATGAAATATATTTCAATCTTATATGTAAAACAAATAAATTTTCTTTTTATTTCATGCTTTTTAAGTGCTTTTAAGTAATTTTTACTGATTTTGCCGCGTAACGTCACGCATTCTCCTTTGTGACGTCATCACATCATGACGTCACATCATGAATTTTAAAATATAGGTCTGTTAAATTTCTCTAATTTTGTTATATTTTTAACATGATGTATGATGACATCGATTTTTCTTTTCCTAAAGAAGCAAAATTTACGCATATCGGCATTTATTTCTGCCTGTTATTTCATTTAGTTATGATTTTCTTTTCATCCGTATTCAGATATAGTCCGGCTACAGTGAAAATTATATTTTATTAATTTCACTAGTGGTTTATCAGAATATAATCATCTGATATATTACAATAAAACACTGGAAAGCATGAAATAAAATGTTATATTTACCTTAATGAGAGATTTATTCCTATACTCTTCATGACCTTCTGCAATCTTGGTAATTACTTTCTTATCAACCTGAAAAATAATTCATTTTGGTTATTACCAGTTATAACTATAAACATTGAAATCAATGATATCATTTATAATAATACCCTTAAACATTTAAACATAGCAAAACACAAAACATAACTTTGATTTAGACTTTTACACTTATTTTGATACCCCCCCCCCCCAAGAAACCTGATTTATTTCAAACTCATCGTGATACCCCCCCCCCCCCCCAGAAACCTGATTTATTTCAAACTCATCGTGATAAATTTTAACTATCTTGTGAACCCTGAAATGAAATAAAATCTAAAATCCCCAAACAACTTGTGGTGTTGTAATCATGCAAACATGTTAATAACACATTGTGATGCTGTAATTATGCATGTGTTGGTACTATTAAAGGAAATATTGTACGACTCATATCATGTTTATTTAATATTGGCTAGCCATCACTCCCCTAATTGATAAATTGATCTGTATAGTCATTCAATGAGAAGTCAAACAATAATACAGTGTATTCCTGCAACAGTGACTTGTTTACTTGACAAAAAACTTTTACTACATGTTGTTTATAAAAACAGACTGTGGTAAATACTATTTTATTACAATTTAAATTTATTGTTCCGATTATTAAACTGAAATCTAAAACTGGATGAAACCAAACATAACCACATTTGACTTGAGGTATCAAATTTGAGACCTTAAGTACATGTACTTCCTTCAGAAACAAGGAGTGTTTACATGCATTTTGTCATGTGAACTGTCATGTAATCAATAATATTTACTTTATTTAAAGGCCCATTATGCCTCAGAAATGTTTTTATATTTTATTTCTCAAAAGTTTTTGTGTGTGTACTTTTACAGTATCCAAAAAGTTACTAATACACCAACCCTCTTTTTCATCTGTTGCCTTTTGGCAATATGTACAGTTATAATGAATTAGTATTTTGTATGAAAGTCAAAATACTTTTTTGTTTTAAAACATTTTGCTACTTTTATGTCAAATACTTTTATGACAAATCATTTCACATTAATCTTTACTTTCTTCAGGTAAAGAGCATCTAACATTGTCTAAAACCATTATTTAACATGTATAAAAATATATTTGTTTCTGAGGCATAATGTGTAATAATATCAATGTCATTTTACCTGCACAACCATACTAGTGAAAGGTTTTGTCAAAGCTTTCAATAGTTCTTGATTAGAGCTTTCAGAACTTTCCAATTTGCAGGCTCTAACAATCAAGTCAGTGAATTTAGCCAAATATCCTGTGAAAAAATCCTGAGATTTTGAAAACAGACTGTAACAAGTGTGGGACAAAACTACAATTCACTTTTGGACACACCAGAGGTGAATATGGTCTACACTTTGAATTTTCTTTAAAAAAAAAAAAAAAAAAAAAAATTGGGTAAAATGTAAGAATTAGAAGGGAGCTAATTATCATTAGATATTCACACTAGTAACACATGATTATCTGCCCATTGATAATTGTTTAAACTGAATACATGTAATTTGATACACAAAATATTTGAAAAATTCTTAAAGGAAGGTAGTATTACTGTAAGTTTTAACTTCAAACAATTATATTCAAAGTCCTTTTATAACAAATGTCCTTTCAAGGTTCAAACAAGATTAAATGATCAAGGTTAATCCATTAATCCTCTGGGATAGGTTTGACCTTTCAAATTGCGTCAAACAGTTTAATGAAATAAAGTCACTCAGATATTTAAATGATCTTTCCATTCCAATGTTTGACATTTTGTACGTAATCATTTTAATACCCTTAACATTTGAAATGGTTGAATTACAAACAATGAATTATACTGGAAAGTCATTTCTTCTGTCGGATGTAATTTGAATAATTATTCAGTTACATGAATAATAAAAGAATAAGAAAGTACTTACCAGTTGCCCACTCCAGAGGAAGTAACACTATGACCGTAAGCCAGTTAAACATGTCATGCACAGTCGCTCCGGCAAATGCCCGTCGGAACTCGCGCCTGTCACTTGACTGTGCCATAGAGACTATGGTGTTTGTTACGCTGGTACCAATATTAGCTCCCATTATCATTGGAATAGCTGGCTCCACTTTCATTACTGAAGTATAAAACATTTTAAACATGAGTATATATACTTTTTCATTAGATGTTCGATAGGCACAGACTGACATGATGCCAACTTTATCCCAAAAAAGCTGCATTTATTATTTTCAAAATTAAGGAATTAAAATAAACTAAAACCAAATGATCATAATTTTTAACATAGACATCTAAATACTATACATTAAAAAACTTCATAACCTGAAAGGTTGTTAAAACAAAGAATTTGATAAAATCTTAAATGTTGATTTATTTTAATGAGCAAATTAACCAAGTAAAGAACGATATTGCTGTACCTAATTCAACTTTATATTGTTTGTTTCAATGCTTCATATCTATTCCATGTTTCAATAGAAAGAATGACTTAAATTTTAACAATTTAAAATGTTCACTCACTTCCAGATGCAACCATGGTAACAATTACAGATGTTGAAGTGCTTGAACTTTGAACCAGAACAGTAGACAGTATGCCTATCATGAGTCCAGCTATTGGGTTTCCTAGGATCTCACTGTTGTTAAACACCCCACCTGAAAATTCAGCATATTACATTAATTTACACACATTGTTCTACAAAATTCTTGACCTTCTTTAAAACAATATTACAAAAATGTGTTATCAAATTTAGACATTCAGTCGTGCCAAAAATTAGACCAAGTTTAAATTGTTTGAACTAAAAATCAAATGAAGTGTATCTATTAGTCATTTTTCAAAGCCAATCCTGTTAATTCAAACAAAACTACAATAACTCTATTATATAAATCAGGGTCTTTCCAATAGAATTTTGAAAGACCTTGCTCTGATGTGTAGATAAAAGATTTAATCAGAATACTAAACTAAACTAAACTACATAATTATTAAAATTAATTACTTGCAAGGGAGCAATATCCATAAATCTAAATCATCTAAAATCTGAAGTTAAGATAATGCCCAGTCATTACCACTGGTAAAATTCTTGAGTAAACTATAGATTTATACATTCATAGTTTCTTTATATGAATTATAATACAATATAAACCCCTGTATTAGCATAGACACATAGTCTGTGCTAGTGGATTGCAATATTAATTTCTGAACAGACCTTAAAACTTCACAAGACTGGCAGAAATTTAATCAGAAACTAGAAATGTGTCATCATGCCACGGATGCCCCCGCATGCAGCCAAAATTTCAAATGTTATAATATTTAGTTCCAAATTTGTTTGCACAAATTATTTTTTTCATTCTAAGTTCAAAGCCCTTAAAACTTTTCAATGTTAACACAAACCATTTTTATACAATGTTCAAGGCACTGAAATTATTCAGTCTTAACCATTTTTATACAATGTTCAAGGCACTGAAATTATTCAGTCTTAACCTTTTAAAAATAGCATATTGCATATTTGTAGCCAACATAATGGCTATATACATTTCCACAAAAGTATGAGTGCTGAAACTGAAAGTTCAAAATTTTTCCAACATTCAGGAAAGATAAGTTTGTCTAAAATCATTGAACCACGACCCAATTCAAACTTAAACTGCTTATTCCTAAGATGTATCTATATTATTTTCAAAGTGAAAGGGACATAACTCTGCCAAAAAATCATCGAACCATGACCAAATTCCAACTTGACCTGCCCATTCCTTTGACATATCCATATGTCAATTTTGAGTTGAATATGTAACACTGTTGGGTTGATAATGAACAGAAACTGTAAATTTCATATCATTTTCAAAGTGAAAGGGGCATTACTCTGCCAAAAATCATCGAACCATGACCAAATTTGAAATTGACCTGCGCATTCCTTTGGCGTATCAATATGTCAAATTTGAGTTGAATGTTTAATACTGTTTGGGAGATAATAAACAGAAACTGAAAATTTCATATTATTTTCAAAGTAAAAGGGGCATAACTCTATTAAAAATCATCGAACCATGACCAAATTTGAACTTGACCTGCGCATTCCTTTGACGTATTGATATGTCAAGTTTGAGCTAAATGTGTTGTACGATTGGGGAAATAATGAACGGAAACTGAAAATTTCATATTATTTTCAAAGTGAAAGGGGCATAACTCTGCCAAAAATCATTGAACCATGACCAAATTTGAACTTGACCTGCGCATTCCTTTGACGTATCCATATGTCAAGTTTGAGTTGAATGTGTTGTACCATTGGGGAGTTAATGAACGGAAACTGAAAATTTCATATTATTTTCAAAGTAAAAGGGGCATAACTCTGCCAAAAATCATCGAACCATGACCAAATTTGAACTTGACCTGTATTTTCCCATGACATATCCATATGTCAATTTTGAATAGAATGTTTTGAACCGTTTGGGAGATAATGAACGGAAACTGAAAATTTCATATTATTTTCAAAGTAAAAGGGGCATAACTCTGCCAAAAATCATCGAACCATGACCAATTTCGAACTTGACCTGTATTTTCTCATTACATATCCATATGTCAATTTTGAATAGAATGTTTTGAACCGTTTGGAAGATAATGAACGGAAACTGAAAATTTCATATTATTTTCAATGTAAAAGGGGCATAACTCTGCCAAAAATCATTGAACCATGACCAATTTCGAACTTGACCTGTATTTTCTCATGACATATCCATATGTCAAATTTGAGTTCAATATGTGCAAGGGTTATTAAGATAATGAACGGAAACTGATGATGACGGAAGGACGGAATGACGGAACAGGGTAACACAATATGCCCCTGCCATTATATGGCGGGGGCATAAAAATTTATATGTTTCTCAAGATTTTTACTGGAACATTAATTAGTCATGAAGTAAAAACCAACCTGCAGTTTTCCCACCAAGAATTCTGAAGGCTGAACTAAGGAAGTCCAGTGAACAGATGAAGATGTAGAGTAGTGCCAGAAGGGCCACAAACTTTCCAACACATCGTACCAACACATATCTGATCCGGCCACAGGTGTCAAGTTCTATAAAAACAACAAGTAATGATGCTATTAAAATAACAGTATAGCAAAACTAAAAAATCTAATATGTATAAATAAATGAACATGTTATGTCCAGCATCCACTGCAGCTGAAAGGAGAAAAGTTTTATGTTTAAATACCCCCAAAGGCTTTCAAAATGTATAAAATCTAATTTCTACCACCATGACCTATTAAAGCAGATTTATTTATTTTTAGAGTTGTGATTGTTGAAATCAGCATGCACTTTATGAAAATTCAAATAAATTAAATCTATATTAAAATTATATGGAATAAATTAATTATCAAATCACTTACCATACCTTTATTTGCTCTGAAAAGCAAGAATCTATAAGAAAGCACATTATGATTATACATGTATAATCAAGGTATTGACAAAGTTTTTTAACAAGAGTACTTTAAATCAATTATCCTACCATTTAAACAAAGTCGACTCTTGCTTAGATATGTTTGTTTAAAATTATAATAGTTTGCTGAAACCATAAGCTTTTCAAAATTTCTGGAAAGTGGAATGAACTTAATTAAGAAATATTTCCATTTTCAAACAATCCTAAAATTCTTGCCTTTTTTCGTTGGATTTTTGGATAAATAGTAAACATCTGTGAACATTTATTTAAATTTGATGAAGACAAAAGTATTTAAACTTATGGTTTCATGTTACACTGCCTTTGAGGGGTATGTAAATTGACTGCTACACTTGCAACCTATGGTAGATAAAGAGTTAATTAATGGGTATATATTCAAGTAATTTCTTTATACTAGCTCTATAATAATTCTAGATTTTAACATTTATATATTAGATCTAAGTAGTAATATACTTAAAATATTAATCATACGCCATGATTAATTCAATGTAATATAGAACTATTTTATTCTACCATAATTTTTTTAATTTATTCAAAATTCCTTTTAAGGTAACTAACAATTAATGCTCGCGGTTTTTGTTTTATTTTTTAGTTGTTATATAATGGAAATAGGTCTCAAAGAACCCTTTTCCCGCCCGATTTGAAGGTAACACACTCTGTAGTACAACAAAGATTAGTTCTATAGTAACCCACCAGACCAGACTGGACCAGTTTCAGCAGCTTCAGTGACGTCATCATCCTCATCCCAGAAACTATCGAAGCTTTCACTAGAAAAGCTGCCAAATTCAAACACCTTTGGCCCATCGGGCTCTATGTCACATTGAAGGGGATCACTTTCACAAAAGTCCGGGGGTAGCTCACCGGGAGGCACCCATGTGGCAGCAAGTTCAATCCCATCAGTAACCAATTTAGAGGGCACCTGCCAATTGTTTGAAATGTGTAATTCCAGCATTTTAACAATTATTTAAAAGGGAAAATGATGAATGAGCCAAACGAACAAAAAATTTTTCCCTTTCCTTTTTTCCCCCCCTATAATTTTATCGATTGGGGGTTCCCCCTTTTCAAAAAATTCCAAAAACTTGGGGTTTGGGGTTTAATTTTTGGGGTAAACCAAAAGTTTTTCTTCGGCTGTGTCCATTTTTGTGCTGCCCGCGTGGGGTTAAAGGGGGGTGTAAAAAAAAGTAATTTAAGTAGGTTATTTTTCTAGCAGTCCCAAAGGGGCTCATAAAAAAATGTCCCCAAGGGCCATTTCCAATTTTAAATACATTTTAGTATGGAAAAAAAAAGGGCGGATGTAAAAAATTTTAATCTCTATACCCTTTTTCAAATATTTTTTTTGCATTATCTCCACAGTTAGAAAATACAGGTAAAAGGGGGAATTTAGTTTTTGCCCCCCACTAAAGGAGTTTTAAAAATATGCGCGATCGGTGAGCATTTAATGAAAAGGAATGTTCCTTTTTGAACCTAAAACGAACATTCACTCGTGAACAGGTTGACCTTCACATACATTTTGCATAAGTGATCGATTTTCGTTGATAAACAAATCAAAGGTTTTAGAATCTACACGTAAAACAACAAATACCGAAAATATCGTTTTGACTTTGGTTTATTTTCTTTATAAATCAAAATTTTAAAAAACAAAATAAACAAAACTGTTTCTTTTTTATATGGTTAGATCTATATAAAATTACGTACTGTCGGAACTTTTATTGAAAGGAAGTAATTAGACAAAATCGCAAGGATCAGTTGATCATGTAAACCGACAGAATGTTTCAACATACTTGCATCGAGTGTTATTTTACGGGATATTTATAGAATATTTACAAAATAATTCCCCACACAACTCCTGATGACATATCTGGAAAGGAAAATTTTGTTATATTAAAAAAGGTTTTTAAAGTAATAAAAATAACTAATGGTGGGAAATTTTTCCAAATAGGGAGGCCAAAAAAATTTTTTCACAAAAATTTAGAAAGGCTTTTAAAAAAAAAGATTTCCTAAAATTCTGTTTTAAAGAAAATTAAAAAAACATTTTTTTTTTTTTTAAACCAAAATTTTATTTCCATTTTTTTTAAAGGCCCAAAAAGCTTTTTTTGTAAAAAAAAAATAATAGGAATTTTTCAAGTAAAAATCATTTTGGGGACGTTTTGGGACGTGCCTTTTCCCCATATAAAGATTTGGATCCTTTTAAATAGCATCAAATTTTTTAAAAACCCCCTTTTTTTCCCAACTAAAATAGATCACTGATACCCGTAAAAACATATAATATTTGTAATAGGAAAAAAATAATTTGCTAACCAAAAAGGGGACATTTTTCCAAATTTAAGGCCAAAAATTTTTACAAAATTTAGAAAAGGGGTTTTAAAAAAAAACCGGGGTTTTTCCCAAAACCTTTTTGTTTTAAATTTTTTTTTTTAAACCCAACTTTGATTTTCCAAAATTTTTTTTAATGCCAACCTGCATGTTTTTGTAAAAAAAAAATAAAAAGGAAATGTCTTTTTAAAGGGAAAACAAATTTTTGACGTTTAGCACGTGCTTGCACATATACGATCTTAACTAGCATCATTTTTAAAAATCTTTTTTCTCGACTAACATAGATCATTGATACTTTTTCTAAACATCAAGGTCTCAAAAGTATAGCCTTCAGCTATAAAATTGCGGTCTTTAAGTCACCATGGACGCACGGCCGGACCGGAAGATTTTACCTATCTTTTTTAATACCAAATTCATTTATGAAAAAAAAAAGATTTATTAACTAGTTAGATTTACATACAGACCAAATTTAGACTTATATTGGCAGAAGCTTAAATCTTTTTATTAATTAATTAATTAATCAATCAATCAATCAATTATTTGAATTATCAGATAAATTGTTAATTACACGTGCACGTACGTGTCCATTGGCTTTTTTCCTGATTGTATTAGTCCTACTTGTAAAACTAATTGAGACAGATTTCAACAAAAAAATATCTTATAAATTCCATTTTTGTTCATAAATTCAATATCGCATGATGTAATATTTTGAACATGTTACACATGTATAATTGTATATACAATAACATACAAAGTTCAGTTTGTCCGTGTTGATTGCCATAACTGCAGCTCAGTCATTTTTGTGCAATGTACTTCTCCTGGTTTTAATTTGGAACTGTCCAAGATTACGTTTGTTATATATAAGAATACTAATACAATTTAGGTAGCTAATATCGTATAGCTTGATCTTGTCAGTTACACTTCCTGTTTGTTTACTGTCGCATTTTGGTTGCCCATTAATTATACTGTCTGAAATTCCGCTGAAGGTGTATAGGCTATAGGACCAGTGCATATGTACAGCAGTAGCCCCGTTCCAGACGCGACCCTGATTCCTTTACTCGTTTAAAGTCTCATTCGAAACAGCATTAGTATTGTTAGTCGTGAAGCCAGGGATCGAACTTGCAATCCCTGAGTTATTAGTTAATTGCTGAATAAATTAAACTCTCCCCCTATAAATAGTACTCTTATTGCGATTAGGTTTTGAATAAGAGGATCAGTCACGTGCCTTTAAAGGTGACTACTGCTTCTATTGGTCCATCTCCATAGCAACCTATTATAATAAGTAATAAATAAGTAGGTAAAATTATGTAGTTAATATGCATTGGTGTAAAATATGTCAAAAGACGAAGTACGCTCTGTCATTTATCGCTTAAAGCATTCATATTTGTCCAAATAAAGTCAGTAAAAGCTGTAAATAACACAAAGATGTAATAAATAGATATAATAAATCAACTTAAATCCAATTCTGTCACCTTGGAAAAATGTCAAGTATGACAAAAACTGTTAATTTAATTTCACTGTGTAAGTCATTTTATCTAAATCTTCATCATCCTCGGCAGATTTTTTCGCCTCTTCGGCCATTTCGTCTTTAATCTTCTGAAATGTTTTCTTAATGGTTGCATAGATATTTTCTTCGTTTGATTCGGAACTTCGAGACGTGCGGATTTCCAGGAATCTGGGGTCAGTCGGAATCCGTGGATTTTTACCGCTCCTACGCTTGCCTTTTTCAAAGTCAAAACTGTCTGAGCGTTCTGGTAAATCATACAACGCTTCAATTTCGTCAAAGTCACTCCTGTCGTCTGCTCTACGGGCACCTTGGTGCTCGACAATCGCGTGCGCGCTTCCATAACCTGAGGCTTCATCATATCTGTTAGCAAGCGATTGGTCTATTCCATGAAGACGTAATTCCGTGTTTATTATTTCAACGTCTCCACCAATCATACCCCGCCACGTGTAACCGGCTTCTGGGGGATCATTGACATCCGTTGGCATTCGACGTGTCTGCGCATGTCTCCAAGAATTAGCTGAACCCATCCGAATGAGGCGTTGCGTTCGACGAAATGGTGATTCCGTTTCCAAATCATACACTGTATCGTAAGTAATATCGGAATGAGGCGGGGAAATATGGACGGAGTCGTCTTTTGAACTGTAGTGAACGCTATGGTCATCATTTTGATCATTTGTCTGGTCGTTTAATCGGGAATGTTTGTCGTCTGCGGGTTGTCTACACCTAAAATAATAACAAAGAATCATTTGTAACCTTTTCACTATAGCCTTAATGCAAGAACTGTAAATATAACATCTGCAGTCATAGAGTCGCAACTCAGTCAGTTTTAATGACCAACTTTTAAATTTATCAGATTTTTTGTACATACATGTATATGTTCTTACCTTTTTAGTATGACGAATTTACGGATATGTCGAGTGTAAAAAAAATTGGGGCCTTCACAGAACACAAGTTAAAATTGCAAAATTACACTAAGTCGATGCAAATAAATAAATCCACAAGCAAAACCTAGGTGCATAACTATACATGCTGACCAACATTCTTTTAAAGTTTCAGGACTCC
Organism: Ruditapes philippinarum; assembly: GCF_026571515.1. Taxonomy (NCBI): domain Eukaryota; kingdom Metazoa; phylum Mollusca; class Bivalvia; order Venerida; family Veneridae; genus Ruditapes; species Ruditapes philippinarum. Next base: position 123,788 of record NW_026854104.1, read on the forward strand.
AGGTCAAATACTTTTTGAGCTACTTACGAATAAGTTGAAAATTGCCTAACACAATACTAAGTCAAGGGAAATAACTCAAACAAACTGAAGAAAATCTATGCGCACAACTTCACTTGCTGATGAACATACTGTAAATTTTGTTGACTCTAACTCAAGCACTGTAAGAGCTACAGTGACACAACATGAGAACAGACAGACAGACAGTGGCAAATCTAAATCCCCATCCCTCATAGTGGCAACAGAGAAAACAAAATCTCAAAAATATATGTTCAAACCCCTCTGGAAGTACGTATTGTAGAAAATAAGCAATTAACAAAGAAGATGAAACTTTTATTTCCGGATCCATATCTTTGTGGATATTACCTGCATATAAGGTAGACTATCAAGCCGATGATAAGTACGCATACCATACCGGAAACGAAGCCGAGGACCATATACATACCTGTAAAACACAGTAAAATACACTGTTCAAATGTTAGGGTTGCATTTTAAAGGAACTCCACTGAGATTTAAAGGCCTAAATCAATAAAATTTGAATTTCTTACATAGATCAGCTGGGGCACTTAAAACAGAAAAGATTGCAAAAGATAACTGAGAATATATAAAGAAATACTAGTAAATAGAAAATCGTATTCTTTGCTATTGTTAGCACTATTGAGTGAAATGATTGAGTGACATGTGTTACACCATTTTCTCAATTTTGGGTCATTTTTTCACATTAGTAATACTTATTTTGGAAAAACGAAGTGTGTGATCATTCTGAAATTTTGCACACAACTTATTGATCTATACCTACTTCAAATGTAAGATTAATCCCGAAAAAATATTTCACGCCCCATCATGTGAAAAAAAAGCCTCCATGGTGTCCCTTTAAAGATCCGGTTTTTCTTTTTTTTTATGGTTTATATCATAAATCTGATGCTCAAATGAAGATTTATCAATATTTTAAGTTCCAAAAAGCATTATTTGTAAAGATTTTACCGAATTTAAATTTCATATAAATAAAGGGAGGGAATTCGAAATTTGTTGTCCAAAATTTTCATGCATATATTTTAATGATTACTTATAATGCGAATAAACAATTGCAGTACATATTTAACATATTCTTGGATGTTAAGAAATTGTTTTAGAAGAATAATTATATACATATATAAAATTTCACTTAAGTGTGGTTACATCATTAATTACAACATACAGGATCATTGAAATAATTTAATAATCAGAAGCAAGCAAGTAGGCCAGTAATGAGCGAAAATAGTGCATATTCTGCGTAGTTCCGCATTTAGTCGCTGCAAAAACCGGCAACATCCGGGTAATTTTTATCTTTTGGGAAATTTGTGTATACTTGTAACTTTTATGATTGATGACTAGATAGAAACACTATCCTTTATTTATAATTACACCTGCTTTTTTATCATAATTCACCGCACAAATTCATTTAAATGCCGATGGTATTTTTTAGACTTTTGAATTATCTAAAATGGGATTTACGTGGTTTGAAAACATGCATATCTGTTGGTTTATGTCCTGTTTTATATAAATAATAATGTGATTCATGTCTTTTTCTTTGATATTAATACGTATTTTCTCAACATTTTCTTTTTGTCGTTAGTAAGATTTTTTTTACCGGCAAAAAATAGTTTTTAAGTAGTGTGCATTTTTTTGCGATCTGTATTTAAGTTTAATAAAAGAAAACAAAAACTGTTTTTGGAAGACGACGGTTGGGGTGAATCAGTCTGTCATGGATATTGTATGGAAATTCCCGTTGCCCATTTTTCTCGTGCCGCCAAGACAATACTTGTAGTTTCCCCCAAAACCCTATAGGTTTTGCCCAGTCGGACGGCTTCCGGTTTTCAAGCTGCCAAATGTTTCGTTTTCCTGAAATCTAAAAGATGGACAATCAATGACGTATTCATGTGACCAATCAATTGCGCAATTTCAATTTGAAAATTTACACTTATCCCCGTTATTTTTTTTTAATCTTAAAACTGTGGTTTTACCCAGGTGTCCGTTCGTGACTGATATAATGCACGAAAAGAGACCTTAGGTCGTCCTCCACCAGTGAAGCTGGAAAGTTGAAGTAAAACCTAACCAATTCTTTTTTAAATACATGTTTCTTACTTACCATACTGACAAAGGTAGTGTTTCTGCGAGTCACAACGTCCTGCCACCAATGCTATGACCCCGTTTACATTTGTTACCGCAGAGCATGTTTGATCCTGGGCGACACCTTTTCCGAAATGAAACAGTAAAGAGTTCACATTTCCGCCTGAAAATGGGAAAATGCTTGTTTACCTTTGTATCATTATAACAAAACTGATATGCACCAAAACTGTGTTAAGGTAATTATAAAATTAAGGGGAAAAGAGAACAGGGAAATGGCTGTCTGTCACGTGTTAATATTACATAAACTTTTGAGTAAATCTATTTTTCAATGAAAGAAATTATTTAAGAAGCAACAAACAACAAAACAGTGTAATTTTCGACCTTACACACCAGAATTAGCAGCTACCAGAATTATGAACCTTGTATTTATTAGTTATTATTTAATAGTTATCCGAAAAGGTTCAAGTTTAAGTATACCCCTACTACCGCTCACCATTTATCCACTGCCAATCACTGTCACGCCTTAAAGCCACCCAGAAGATCCCGGGAGGTAGCCTACCCATTCCTTTACTTATATCTTCTTTTCCAGATCTTGATAATTCTGCTAGACTTCCGTTCAGCTGCTCACATCTCTGCACAGCAATGTCCCATGTAGCCTGGGTGGTCGACCACCGGAAGCACGTGTGGTATAACCCACAAACTTCGTTGTCATAGAAACTACACAGAAATCTCGCACGCATGTCACAATTACCACTGACGTATTCAACATCACTGTATCTCCCTCCTTTGCGGAGGAATACACAATTGTTTTCAATCTTTGGTTCTTCTTTTGCCCAAGATATTCTTTGAGTCCCTGCAAACGTATAAAGCACTAAGTACTATTTAGTCGGCAAAAGACAATAAACCTAAAAATCCCTTTTTTAATTTAATGCTTTTTCTCCATAAGAATTGGTGGTATTAAATAAAGAGTTTATTATAGAATTCATTTTATATTGCTGAGTACCATACCGATCCTATGTTTTAAAACCTATATTGGACTCGGCAATATTGGTTTAACAGCCGTGCACTCGTCTAATCAAATAGAGTTCAGTATCACACTCAACAATGTATAATAACATCATAATACAACATAAAAAGCCATATATAGTATTGTTAAACAATCTATACCACAGTTCTCAAATCACAGTCATTTATGTAAGTACATTCTTATCAATTACAGATCACCTAAAACATGACATTTTTACAAAGGTCATTCAAGTATAACATCTTTTATAAATTCACATTGAATTAATATTATTCTATTTATGTCATTTCATGCCATGCATTTTTATTTAAAATGTGATATAGATTATATTTCATCATGTAGCGTATATTTGTGCTAGCAATATATGTCATTAAGAATATGTATTTTATCACGTCATTTCTTATACCGTATGGTGAGATAAAAGTATTTGTAACTTTACAGTAGTTCTATGTATCGCGTACAGATAAATGTCAGACCTTTATACGTGAAGTAGATTTTAAAAGTAAAAAGTGACAATTAATTAATTAAATAAATTGTAGCTTATACATGTAAGTAATTTATACATCGAACACTAAGTCGTTAACTTAAAGTTTCAAGTATTGCATCGGTCACAAGGCCCGGTGATTTCTAGACCAATAACGGTAGCTTAAAGTCATTCTTTTATTGGGATAGGTAACCTCGAAAGATTGACTAGTTCCAGGGTGGTTTTAGTCAAATGCAAGGCTTCTTTACAAATAAGTTTAAACTTATTTATTTTTTAAGTAAACTCATCCCTTTCAGCGAAATTATGCTATTTTTTTTCATTGTCAAGCTGAGCTGAATAGCTATAGATTTTAAAAAAAAGATTGTTTATTATAAGTGGGATTGACCAATAATTGAAAATCAGAAATGATTGGGATAAAATATATAAACTGCTTAAAAACCCATGTCCCACTCTTGTTATCAAATGAGCGTTAGCAATAACTTACGGATGTTATTTTATAAAAATTCCTGTAAGTCACGTAAATAATTGATTCTTTATGTTTAACAAAATAATGAATAAAAGCAATTACACAATGTATGACAAAATATAAAGTTATTATTTCTTTTTCCAGGATACTTACCATTGACACAAGCATGGGCATCATGTCGAGCATCGTCGTATACCCACGACCGAAACATTAACATGGATTTAATGTCATGTTACATGTTTATCAATCGTGGGTATCCGACGATGCCATTTGATAAAACATAACAACAACTAAACGAAGGTTAAATTTTAAGTTGATTGCAAAGACATGAGCACAGCACGTTTGTCGTCTGCTATATACCTGGTTTATAGAGAGAGACCGATGAATAACCTCCGCACATTTCCGAATGGTTTGGATCACATTTTATATGACACACCCCAGGTCGACTGCTAGACACATTCAGCTCATCGCCGCAGAAACATCTATCATTCTGAAACAATAATTGATGAAAATTATAAACTTGCATCAGCGGATACCCACGGTTGATAATGTTCACGGTTCGACCTGGGTATCCGACGATGATAAACTTGTAGACATATTCATATAGTGTATAAGTATTGTGTTGAGTGCCATCTTCAAAATCAATGTATTATAAATATTTAAATTGTAATATACGAAATGTATTAATAAACACACATTCTTCAAATGATTTTGTCTGTTGTCATTGGCAACAAAGACAAACGTGCTTTTGAATACACAAAATTACAGCCAGCAAGATGAAAGAAAACTTTAAGTTTGTAAGGTCTATCAAAAACAGAGCATAAGGAGAATATAAAGATGTTAATGTCAATATTAACATGACTGTATTAAGGTCACCTAGCAGACTTTACTGCTGTAAGAAGACATCGAAGCCGCGTGCATTATTCCACCTGCAACTGGTCACATGACCACCGACGTCCCTCAACATGCGTTATCTCACCCGATATTTACAACTCATGAAATGAAGGATTCAAACCAGTAACAATGAAAAACTGGTAATCATTGCTAGCGACCCTTACCTATCCACGACATAGGCCAATCCAATACACCCATGGATGCGTATGATTTATATAAATTTAAGGTTGAATTAACGTACCTGGAGACCAACAACTCCTTGCCAATGACAAAAATTTAGACATTTTTCAGGGGTTAGGTTGTCCACCAGGGTACCATTGTCAATCAAATCATGTTCTAAACAACCTGCCCTTGCATAAAACTGACCGCCAGCTAAAATGATGAAAGAATAGAGAAATTTAATTCTGAATCAGAAAGTAATTAGCCTTTGCTACCAGTGTAAGATCAGGTCATTATGCATACAGTACAATCTGACCAGGGTCTATACTACTGGCGGCTGGCGGCTCAATTTTTGTATTTTAATGATATTAGAATGTCGTTTGATTTTAATGAAATGTTCCAAATTAAAAGCAGTACTTCCTTTCCGCTTTGTCACAAATAATGTGAAAACGATTTGATAAAGACTAAAAGTCCAAAACATACTAGAATTTACACGTACCTTTAAATACACCGGCATTTTCTCCTTTCCACTTCCACTGGCTCTTCTGCAAGGAGGCTCCTACCCACAATTCCTCGCCGGAATCTAGTGTCGTCTGCTTTGTTTGAACACTTGTACGAAATTCCTGGAAGTCATTCAACGTTGCTAGGTGACCGCCAAAAAGTGTACAATGTTCACGCGCAGACGACCAAGAACTGACCTCTCGGGATTTTATGTAAACTGTACCTGAAAATAAGTTTGCATTAACTTAAAGGTACATTATAAAAAAGAAACGAATAAAAAATAAGTGCAAATGAGCCGTGTCACGACAAAACCAACATCCGCGCAGTCTGATCAGGATCCATGCTGTTCGCTTACAAACCCTATAACAAGTATAGAAACTGATAGCGAACAGCATGGATCCTGATCAGACTGCGCGGATGCGCAAGCTGGTCTGGATTCATGCTGGTCGCAAACCCATTATGTTGGTTTTGTCGTGACACGGCTCATATGATTTTTATTACTTCTTATAAATTAATTTAGAGCATGTCAGATGTTTATCACCTGAAGATAGGAAGGCTAAAGTGAAATAATTATGCACATAAGTAGCCAAATGTAAATAAAGCAGTATTACTTCCATACATAATAATATATTAAATCACTATAATTGTCGAAAGGCTTTAGAAGCAAAAGATGTTTCGGGTTTATGGCCAGTTAGTAACTTTTCTGGAAACAACAGGACACCAACAATAGAAAAAAGTTTTTTAGAAATAAATAAAATAAAAGCATTTCTGGAGCATAATGGGCCTTTTATATTTCACCAAATTTGCCGCCTTCGACAGAATGATATGTATTGATAGATGTTTTCATTTGTTGCATCGCATTTGTGCTTCTCGCTGACAACTTTCAGAAACTGTATTTAAAATAAAACATAAAAAATTCGCACAGATACATTTTAATATTTATAACTTCTTAAAGTTTTCTTATCAAAATTAAAAACAAAAAAATAACTTACCAATCGCTATTTCAAAATAAAAATAAATAATAACACAATAGATTAACATATTATTCATTATTCCTTATTATATATACTTTTATGTCGTAAAATATGGACTGAAAATCTGATGATCCCAAAAAGTGATTACAGCAAACTGCCAAAAAGAGGAAATCGCACTTACAGTCATTTCCTAATGTAACATTTTGCCTTTAATTAGTCGCCAAGTGCGCGCGACCCTTGCCCGAAGTGTCACTATACCAAACGTCGGTCTATCAAATGAACAAGGTTCTCAAGTAGGTTGCGCACGTGCACTTTGGTGAATAAGGTGCAGCATAAAATCGAAACCTGCTCCGTTTTTATACTGAAAACTAAACTTCACCCCGTATTACCGGCACCAGATATGACAGATGGCTGTAGTGATCACAGATACCTAAGATTTATTAATTATTACAAGTAGTTGGTATACTTATATATATCGCAAATAAAGTAAGTTTTCATGCTATATACTTACTCTCCACTTTATGGTAAATTTTGACTCGTTTACCCATTTCATACGACAATTTTGAACGACTTTAAAATGGCAGCTTCGGAAAAATCCGTGAAAATGGTTATCATTTTGCTCAAGATATGTTAAGTTTAAAATGAATTTAAGAGATTTCGTGTTATACACATAATATATAATTACTTAGGGACACGCATTCAAAATATCAAACCAATGTACATGTCTTTTCTTGAGAATGTTACTGGCGTACAATCTTGCCCGGTCGAAGTGAAGATTATTGCAGAAAGCTCTGAAAGGGACAAAAAACATTCGGACAGAAAATCAAGATCAGTCTTTTATAAAAAATTTTAACGGACCTTTATCCACAATTTAGACTTTTTATTATCATTTGTTATATTTTTCTAATGACAGAAAATATATTAATTCGGTAGGTGCATCAAGACACAACAAGGTTCACCTCAATCAAACTGCACTGAGCAATTAACATGAAAACTTTTTTATGAAGCCTTATTTATTATGTTATTCACTGTTGAGTTCATAGACAGGGCTACTTTTATACATATTCTTGTAATTGAATGATGAGCTTCGCTTAACCTTAAATTACAAGTGAAAGTTTAAAGGCCTATGCTACAAATAAAACGACATAATAAGTAGATTGAAAATGTAGAATAGAATTTGTTTAAACATTGAATGGAAGCTTGAAAAGTCCATTCCACAAATTTAGCTGTTTTTAGGATCAGGCTTGCAAATCTGTACAGTCTTACCAGTGTCAGCAGTGTCGGCTGCTCAAGTTTAATGACAGCCCATCACACTACCTTATCTATTACAAGTACACAAAGTCAAATAAATGCCCCCCTGGATAATATTTGCAAAGTGTGAAATATATCTCCAAAATTTAATGCATATAAAACGTTTTTGTTAAGTTCATGTTTTGTAGAAATTAAATAATTCTATGATATACATAAAATGAGAATAAGAAAAAGCTATAAACTCAAGATTTCCCATGAAATTATATATGATCTTTTTAAAATATCATAGCAAACTTAAAAGGACGAAAACTGATACCCAACTAGATTTGCATTACTATGTAATAGAAAGAGCACCGAAACACGAGGCTATCTGATTTGTACGAGGGGGCGTAGCCCCCGAGTATTAATCAGATTGCCGAGTGTTTTGGTGTTCTTTCATTTTTGTATCATAGTCAAACATAAAAGCACGTTCCCTGTTGTCACAACATGAAACCCCGGCAAAAATGAACCAATGAACGAACATCTGAATATGATATTTCTGTCGCTTTCCCTTTCTCTGCCGTCACAGTATGTAAACCCCAGCAAAAATGAGCCTATCAATGGGCTAGCTCTGGAGTGCGGGTAACTAATACCCGCACTCCAGTTAACGCACTGTGCATGTATATGTATACGATTTAACCCTGACACATTTTCAACAGATAGGTCTCCAAACTATGATACAAAGTTGTGTATATACCACGGTGGTGAAACTTACCCTTCTTATCAATAGCAAATAAGGAAATGGCATATATTTAAGCTCTGCCCTTTCATAAAGGGGCGGACACCTCTGTTTTCCCTTTCTCGTATGAGGAGGGGAATTCTGCGATGCGTGTATGTGGTCGCACCTAACATGTCCTCGATGCGTGTATGTGGTCGCACGGTCGAATATCTCTGATAAAAATATATTTGGTGCGGAAGCTTCTTCCACGCTTTTTAACTCCTTAATGAGAGTAACAAAGTTCTAATTTGGTTTGTATTTTTATTTCATACATTGAGGTACCAAAGTTAGTTCTGAGATCTTTTTTGTTTTGGGTGAAAATCTCGTTTTTAGAAGGGATATATTGCTCATACACAAAATAGCACACATTGGTTTAAACAAGTATATATAATGTACACATTCTCAGTGAGTAGTTCAATTAGATGTACAAGTTTAACCTAACCTAAATGATGACGGTTTTTGTGTATGATTCGAAATCCCACTATTTATTTCAAACTATAGATATATTGAATAAAAACAACTACAATGTATTTTCAATGATTTCCGAAGCTGCCATTTTTAACTCGCTCCAACATTTCATGAAATGGGGAAACGAGTCCAAAATTACCTGATAGTATCCCACTAGTCAATGGCCAGTAAGTCTATAGCAATATAATTAACTTGTTTTGCATAATATAAATACATGTATACCAACCATGTTTGTAACCTTCCTGTAGTAATCATTAAATTTTAGAGTTCTATCATCACTGGTGCCGGTAATACGGTGTGAACATGCTCGTTTTATTTCATATAAAATATCAACATACAAATAAGTCTGATTGATAAACTATGACCAGATGTAAAATTATTAAAAAAAAACAAAACAACGAAGAACGAGAAAATTCAAAATAAGACGTTTTAATAAAATAAAAAAAATAAATGGCATTTGACCATTGAGTAAAGGTCATTTAGGGGTTAGGGTCATCATGTCCAATTGAGCTATTTTGTCTACAAGAATTAAGGCTTTCGATGCGGCGTCAAGAAAGAAAGATAATCATAGACCGACCACAGTTTTTTTTTCATTTTAGACATCTACATGAGATGTTTTCGTTTTTAACAGAACAGAACAGATATTTTATTAAGACTTGTACAAAGTACATCATCTACAATACATTACATTCACATATGTATAATAGCTGCATGAAAATTAACAAACAAAATCAGGATATCACATTTTACGTATACAATAGTTTCATGACAACAAACAAACATGCAATCAATCAATCAATCAATCAATCAATCAATCTATCAATCAAACAAACAAACAAACAAACAAACATGTAGCTATGGAAAAATGTGTATTTACTATCTACTTTTATAATTAAATAAGATGCTTTTATGGGTATTTTTGGAATCAAAACAAAACATTTGGAGAATGAACATTAATTGTAATCAGACAGTAGCAGTTGAAAGTACATACCTAATGGAAAGAGCTTCTTTAACAAATTTGGATAAACGTATAAGCTCATTTTTATTTTTTGAGTTTAACAATTGAGTAAATATGTAACCTGGGTTGTTGTTTAAATGAAAATACATAGCAATAGCATTATTTTTCACGATGAAACAGTTCATTTTGATGCTAAATTCATGCAATTGGAAAAGTCGCCACAACTAGTTCAAATAAGAATTATCAGCAACTTTATGTTTCCTGGAAACTAATAAAATCTAAATCGTATAGCATTCTTTTTTTTGTTTTATATATTCGAGACACAGTTTACAAAACATTATAATAGGACAGTGTTCACTTTACCTTTATTGGCACTTAATTAAAACTTCGACGACATGTACTAGCTCGGAAGAAGAAAGAATTTACCGTATACCTCCGAAACTCTGATTTTTACCAGGCGTGACCACATAACATAGACTTCAGTGTTATAATATTTTTCTGGTACTTCAGGATCATTGAGTCCAGCATTTTAAAGTATTAAGCTCAAGCCGGTGCTAGGGGGCGTGAGGGATGTTGCACTTTTTCATTAATCCCTCATGTACAGACTCAATCAAACCAAGTCTGCAATTTTCGTGTAATTTTGCTGTTTTTAATGCTTCCGAGGGATACATTTTTTCCAGATATTCATACTTGTATCATTTCTTTCTTTCTTTTCATACTTTTGTACTCATAACTGTGCATCAAATCTTTAATTGCTTTTCACCTGGTTCCACGCACGCACATACATTTGTATATACAGGTATCTTAAGGTATATATCATTTATCAGTCCCGTAGTGGTAGCCTAAAAGCAAGGGTGATGTTTTATTGGGGGCTTTTGACAGTTACATGCAAACACTTGAAACTTTATTGCTTAAAAACAAACAACATGAACAACTTTTTCTGCTGATAGATCTGCAGTTTATCTTAAACACATATCTTTAATAGTCCATTAATGCCAATTTATGACCGATTAAAAGTAGAAAGTGCGCGTTCCTTTGTAGATAGATGATCGATTATCGTTTGGTAAGGTAATAGCTTTTGGAATATCACATTTCCTAGCCACTCAATGTATTAATTACAACGGATATATTTTATCGACTTGTTACCTTACAAAATCTTACTACATGATCTTTATCGATAAAAGGTTTTGTTTTTTTCCGCGGTGATTGTATCTCAAGTGTTTAGAAATTGATCAACCACGTTTTGTTCATAAAAACGTATCAAGTATTAAAATTGCGACAAATAAGAAAGCTAAGAGGAACATTATCATCGCGTTTGAAATTGGAAAATTCTTTTATAGAGTACGAAGTAGTGAATATCTTAAAAGCATAGACGAATAAAAGATCAGCGATTAAATAACAAGTATGACTGATGGGCTGAATACACAGTCTAATAAGGGTAAGCCATTTAAGACATTTGCAAATTTAGAAATATTTAGAAATAGCACACAATATTGGAAATATCGAGAGTGTGTAGCTTGTTTCATAATATATAAAATTAATGTTTAATCATTCATTAGTTATAAAAGGTATATATATGCAATCGTATTAACATTTTCCAGATATAAAGGCATTCGCATGTACTTATCTGAAGCAATTTTCAAAACGACCTCGTTTGATTTTCATTTTCAGGAGAAGCTTGGAAGCTAAGATTCTTGGAATCTCTTGGACACAGCCTCCGTGAGCAACAGCGTTCCGGATTACACTGTGACGTAATCGTTAAAGTTGAAGGGGTTTCGTTCCATTGTCACAAAGCGATCTTATGCGCGGTGTCCCCATATTTCACAGCCATGTTTGCACATGATATGAAAGAGTCGCGAGAATCAGTGGTGACATTTCACGAGACAAAAGCAGATGTGTTTGAGCTACTACTGGATCTTATTTATAATGGTAGAGACATTATAACAGACGACAATATTCAAGATATGTTAGAAATTTCAACCATGATGCAAATAGAAGTAATTATAGAAAGGATAGAAGATTATCTGAAGGAAAAACTCTCAGTTGAAAATTTTATAGATATTTGGTATCTAGCTAAGAAATATAACTGCCAGCGCTTAGTTAAGTTCATTTGGAAATTTATGACGCAACATTTTGAAGATTTGTCCGCAAGTGGAGAGCTTGATTTATTGCCCTATGATACTTTTGAATCATTGTTAGCAGACGATAATCTCGTTGCAAAATCAGAAGATGTCGTCTGCAACGCTGCTTTGAATTGGCTGATAGCAGACGACAAAAACCGTAAAGTTCATACTTCAAATTTGCTTTCTATTCTCCGTCTGCCACTTTGTTCTCCGGATTATATAATGAATATATTCAGCCATTCAGAACAGGTTAAGCATTTGTCAGAAGCTATATCTGCATACCAAAATGCTTTCAGATACCGGATGTGCTTGGCGCAGAAACAAAATTACACGTCGATGCAGACGACAAATAGAGCCGGAAGTCGACAAGATGATGTGATGGTTGTCATAGGAGGAGCTGATACTTCCGAATATTCCGGATCAGGAGTGCGATGCTACAGTTTTGGAAGAAAACAATGGTATACTTTACCACCACTTCCAAAATCTGTAGGACCTTATTACGCCATGTGTACATTTGGGGATGACATTTACGTTTCAGGTGGCCAATATCATCGTGAAACTTTTCATAAATTTGAGTCAGCAACATGCTCTTGGTTGCCAATGGCAAAAATGATAAATGGGAGGTACCAACATGCTATGGTTGCAGTGGGTGATTCTATTTACGTACTGGGTGGAGAAGGAAGCACAAAAATCAAGGAAATCGACGAATATCAGGTCAATAATGGATTGTGGGAAAGTTCTGGGAAACTAGCAGAAGAGATATCTTACGCTAACGCAGCTGTGACAGGTCAGAAAATATTAATCTATGGAGGGAACAGTACCCACAGCGAATATAGTGACTCCGTTCAAAGTTTTGACACCTATGCTAAACAGGTAACGCTTGTGACGTCAATTACGTTACCAGGGCTGGGTTGTCACTCGGTCACGTGCGATTCTAACGTGTACGTGATATCTGTTGACGGAAGAATATCATGCATTACGAACACCCAGGAAGTTTCATTAATCGGAAACATTAAAAACTTTGACCCAAAAAGATTTGCTGTTGTGCAGTTTAAGGGTATATTTTATATTGTGACTAGTTCTAGAAAGGTGAAGGACACGGAGGAAATGTCAAAAGTTCTCGTGTTTGATCCATCTTCGCATGACGTCATAGACACAATGAACATACCTCCGGTTGGTAAAATGCCCTGGCTTACAAGTGGAACCCGGCTATCGTGTGCTAAAATCTCCATTGGTAAACACCATTTACAAGAAGTTGTCGGAACCGGACACAAGGAGAGCACGTGAATGCAATGCAAATAAGTAATTCTAATAACATTCCATGCAAAACTAAAACAGTTGATAATTCAGAAGTCTCAATATATGCATATTATACGTTATTTAAACAGTAAAAAAACCGTTAGGATCTTTGTAACAAGACTCCAACGTTTGTCTAAAATTATTATAAACTTGTTTTTCAGTGAAAACTAGAAAGTCGTCATTCAACGTGAACTTAACGTTTTTTATTCTTCTGCTCTCAGGTCAGTTTTAAACAAATAAAGCCAGATAACCCACTATATTCTCATTCTTGTTTGGGTAACGTAACATTAATGAGACACGTTATTTATTGTAACGTACGTTACAATTGTAACGTAACTTTAAGACTGTTTTCGTCTCGTATGTGAAATTTACCGCGACTGGTTATCAGCCGCCTAACAGTCTAAAGACATGATCCGTATGACAATACTTGATCCCTTCTATTGATAAATTTATCAGCATTGTGTCCTGTTTTATACCTTAGATATCGACAGAGTTGATTTTTTTTTGGAATACGCTTAATAAAAAAATCAATACATTTTTCAGATTTGACTATTTTTATATTATTATTAAATATCTGGCTAAAATGTTTGTTTCCTATTAATGTCAATCCACTTTTTAGAACATAGATCTATAGCCATGTTATTAAAGTCGGGCAAGATCATGTCTTCCTTGGTGCCATGCATCAGAGTTGATGAGATTCTCGCCACTGATGGGATACGACACCACTCAGAACAAGGCTATATACTTCCTCATATTACACCAGTATTGGTTAGTTAACCGAGAACGGTTTTAAATAAACAAATACAAAATCGATTATTTCTAATAGTTTGATATTTCATGCCCTATCTGTAATGTTGAAAAATACGAATCATATTCCACTGATTACCGGGGAAAAATATATTTGTGACTAGGTCCCAGTTACCCAAGTTTAACGTTACAGAAGGCTAGTCAATACAATAGTAAATGAATCACTTAGAGTGTTACTGCAGTCACAGGAAAATGTAAGAGTTGGAAAATGAAATACGAGTCAGTCAATACCTAGTCAATGTTGGACTAAATTAAATCATACTACCGCATATTTTAGCCTGAATTATTTGATATTTCTCTGTTCTAGGTATTTTATGTTTGTAAGAAGAAAAAAGATCGGAGTTGTCAAGAACATTGAAAATTAGTTTGTGAAATAGCTACAGTATACATTTAGTTCTTAAATATACTGTTCACACCACTGCAATGAATTGAAACGACAAAAACGGAATCTCCTTGACTTTATAATACTGCACGTTTGTAACGTCTTTCTCCATTAGATAATCGTGACATTTATATGATTATATTATACATGTATATAAATTATCTATATACACGGCTGCTGTCGATTTATGAAATATTTCTTTGCTTATTTTTCTTGAAAAAATAGTTATACGATTATTTGCAATATAACCATCAACTAACGCCTTAGCCGGGTTATACTCGTATATACAAACGAACGTTTATACATGTTAAGGTCCATATAACCTGTCAGAAATCTTTATAACTAATATATATATATATATATATATATATATATATATATATATATATATATATATATATATATATATATATATATATATATATATATATATATATATATATATATATATATATATATATATATATATATATGTGTTCCTGACGTATCTAAAAAGCATTTTAAAACGGAACAACATACCAAGATAGTCCAGTCAAACGAATAAAGGGTTAGGTTACAAATATTCCAAATATTCTTATGGAAAGCAATATTTCATTGTAAAGGCCGAGAGAATTCGGTCAAGTTTTTTAAAATATAATATGTTCCCGTATTGCCAGGTCAGTTTGGTGGTTTTGGTATGGGGCCAAAATGGAGGGATGGTGTTTTAACAGGGTGGTGCCTAATTGCAGTGGAATATTTAGTTTAAAACTTAACTCTTGAAAAATCGGTCTTCAGTAAAGGAAATTGCCATGTTGGTATAGTTCTTGTTTAGCAACATAAAGACATTTTGTCATATAACAAATGTAATTTTGATGGTATGTATCGTAAACTAATATTTATTCACCCCAATATGTTAAGACATATATATATATATATATATATATATATATATATATATCTTAGCAATAATCTGTCAAAGAACCTTTAGACAAATATCTGTACTTGACAAACCTTTGAATCTAATTATTTCAATAAATAAAGAACGATGAGGCAATGCCCTTGTAAAATGTAAACACGTTTTGGACATGATAATTGGCAATATATGTTGTTGTTGACAAAAATATTAAGAACTATTTTTGTTCTTGGCAAAACATGTTTTCATAGTAGGTAAACATGACTGAGTAAATTTTTGTATTATATAAATATTTTCAATCTGACAATAACAAAAACTTCCAGCGACCATAGCTGGCCTCTGTCACCAGTATTTAGCTGACAAATTGCGGTAGACGGTCCAAAAAAAGGAATTTTTTTTACAGAAAATAAGGGAATTTTGTAACAGAAGATAAGGAAATTTTGTAGCAGAAGATATCACAATCAAAATGATTAATCATAATGAAAAACAAGACCCATCCCTGGACAGTAGCTCCACTTTTCTCGAATAAAAGCAATATATAAGGCAGTCCTTTTCAGACAAAGGGGCATAACCTTTTTTTAGGATTATCTGCTCTTTTGAAATGGGCTCCTTTAAGTACATGTATACCAAATTTAAAGTGAATCGCTTTTATAGTTTCTGAGAAAAGAAAACGGAAAGGTTCAGTCAATGCCAACGGGACGGTCATTACAACAGCTCCACTTGTTTAGCAAATAAAATGATGGACTTGTGACCTTAGGTTAACTATACATGGTATAAGGTCTTAATTCAGAAGCTGATTTGTCATAAAATTCAATTTGCTTACAGGGGAAAGGGTATATTATTAGTTTTAAAGATTTTTGACAGGTAATATGGCTTTATATAAACGCCTGTTTGGAAATATAGCAGCTAGAATTATATTGCAAACAGCCGTTTATATACTGTCATATAACTTGTCAGGAATATTTATAACGAAATCAAAATTCCGCAAACTTCCATTTTTTAGGAAAAAGTGAGATTTCTTAGAAAATTGATATAAAAGCATATGTTACTTTAGTACTCTATTTTATCTTGAACACTCGTTATTCATACATTGGGCTTAATTATGGCTAACGGCCATTAGTTACGGCAAAGTGTTCACTATTTCTTAACATGGGCGACAAAAAAAATAGTTATCTTGAATTCTGTAAAGTTTACTGTTTGTGCTTTAAAAAAACCTTTTAGTTAGATTATATTTTTACTTATGTACATTATCATTTTCGTTATTGTAACCAATATGTGATCTGGGGACTAGTTAACTATCAGATAAGAAACGCTTTGTGATGTACAAAATATTTGGCTGAAATTAAAGTCATTTTAGTCGGTATTATAAATTGAGGACCACAATTTATGCCAAAGAGCCCCTTTTTGGTAAAACACATTTGTATACGTTTTTCACCTACCCAGATGTCGCGGGTTCGAGCTACAACATCAGCTTAAGACGTATCTTACACACCGAGAAGTTTATTTTAATATTTAATCTAAGGTCAGATTTTTTTTATCAATATTTTGTGTCGGCCTTTCACCTACAATCATGTTTGTCTGCTGTTTATCGGTATAAAAAGTATTATACTACATCTAATTTTATTATATATATAATTTTGCCACAATAAGATTACACAGTTTTAAATATTTCATTGATGCAATCATCACTTAAGGTAGTACACCCCTAATGGGCACTATAAGGAATTGTAAATTTGACAACATAGGACAGTTATATGCATTAAATGTCACCTGTATGCAAACTTTAAACAAAATTTACCGTGTGGTTTATGAGTTATGGACATTTTTATGAACTAAAACTTTGCCATTAGAAGGGATTTTTTCAGAAATGAGGAAACTCTAAATAATCTATAATATCATCAATATGAAAAATGTTTTCCTTTTGCTCATTGTTCAGAAATAAATAATGACATTTAGGTAACAAATTAAACAAGCAAAATGATTGTTTTTAAACGAAATGTTTTCAATATGTATTAAAATGTAACCCTACCCCACCCACTTTTAACACTAATTTGACCATTTCCCTATGTAAAAAGCCTTATTTGAAATATCCCTAAATTTTTCCAAAATGAGGGGCTATTTTCAAAGATTGCCTAAATTTTCTTTAATGTATATTGGTTGGTCTTGCAAAATATAAAATACTTTTACCGTTTAGTTTTTATTTTATTAAACTTTGAAAATATCTGGTATCATATTTGCTATTAAATTTGGCATTATTTAGTAAATAAATACCTACAATAATTATATAATTAAATTAAAACACTTTTTTCTTCCATAGGGGGTCTGAGAGATTAATAAAAAATGTTAAAAAGAAAAAAAAAGAAAGAAAAAAAATTGCCCCTCCTGGGGTTTGAACCCACGCCCCCTCAGTTTCAATACACTTTACAGTGATTTTAGCCTGTTTGAATACTCTTCAAAGTGGAGATAGTGCATTAGGGGTGTACTACCTTAAGGTCACGTATGCAAAAAAATCAACCCAGAGTGTCTTTTCTTGAGAATGGTACAGGCGTCTTAAGTGAAAATGCTGTTCTCGAAGGCAGACATGTTTTCTTGATGCTGCCTCTTATGAAACTTTCTAACATTCTGACAGAAAACCAAGCTCACTGTTTTATTTTTTTTTATTCGTATCGTTCCTTTATCCACATTGAGGCTCCGTAATATTTCCCTCCTGAGTGCATCGAAATAGCTCTTCGTGATTGACAGCATTTACAGGTAATACAAAATTCACTTCGACCAAATTTTCCTACGAGTATAAACTTTTGTTTGATTTGAAATTAAGTGTCCTGTGTGTCCTTAAAAAGTGTTTCATTGGCATGAAAGTTTAAAGGCATATGCTTGATATGTTTAAAAGCAAACTGAAAACTGTATAATTAGAATTTATTCAAATTTTGAATGAGCTTAGATCAAAAGCAATATGTGAATATGACAATTGTTAACAACTTATATATTGTATTTTTTCTTGCAGCCCATCACATTATTTTCTATTACAAGTAGGAAAAGTCAAATTTAGATATATAAATGCGTACTTTTGCAAATACGTATGCCCCCAGGTGAATATTTGCCAACAAAGTGAGAAATAGATTATCTCCCATATCTAATGCATATAAAACGTTCATGTTTTGCAAAAATAGAATAATTCATGTTATATATATATATAACAAAAGGTAGAAAAAACTGCAAACTCAAAATTTTCCAAAAAATTATATAAGATATTTCTAAAATTTCAAAGCAGACTTAAAAGGACGAAAACTGATTCCCGTTTGGTTTGCATTACTATAGTTGTATATAAACCAATTCAAAACCTTTCTGTGAAAATTAGCCACCTTATCAAAAATAAGGCAAAGGCATATATTTAGTCTGCCCTTTAATAAAAGGGCGGACAAATCTTTGTCCCTTTCTCGTAAGAGAAGGGGAATCTTGTGATGCGTGTATGTGGTCGCACGGTCACTTTCTTTCAAATATGTCCTCGATGCATGTATGTGGTCGCATGGTCGAATTTTTTTTAATATATTGACAACGTTAGCAACAGTTATATCCCTTTGAACCATTACGCCATTTGCAATGTTATAGGGGGAGGTCACTCTAATCGACTCTTTTTTTAGTGCAACAGTTACCTCCCTTTGAATCCTTAAATCATTTGTAATGGTATCAGAGGAGGTCACTCTAATCACCTCTTTTTTTTGGCACAATAGTTACCTCCCTTTGAATCCTTACGCCATTTGCAATGTTATCATGGGAGGTCACTCTAATCGACTCCATTTTCAGTGCAACAGTAACCTCCCTTTAAACCCTTACCCCATTTGCAATACTTTCAGGGGAGGTCACTCTTATTGCCTTTTTTTTAAATGGCAACAGTTACGTCCCTTTGAATCCTTACGCCATTTGCAATGCTATCAGGGGAGGTCACTCTAATAAACTGAGCGCAACAGTAACCTCCCTTCGAATCCTTACGCCATTTGTAATGCTATCAGGGGAGGTCACTCTAATCAACTCTTTTTTTTAATGCAACAGTTACATCCCTTTGAACCCTTACGCCATTTGCAATGCTATTAGGGGTGGTCACTCTAATCGACTCCATTTTCAGTGCAACAATTACGTCCCTTTGAACACTTAAGCCATTTGCAATCCTTTCAGGGGAGGTCACTCTTATTTTCTCTGTTTTAGCGCAACAGTAATGTCCTTTTGAATCCTTACGCCTTTTGTAATGCTATCAGGGGTGGTCACTCTAATCGACTCATTTTTATGCAACAGTAACGTCTCTTTGAACCCTTACACCATTTGCAATACTATCAGGGGAGGTCACTCTAATCAACTTCATTTTGAGTGCAACAGTTACGTCCTTTGAACCCTTATGCCATTTGTAATGCTATCAGGGGAAGTCAATCTAATCAACTCTTTTTTTTAATGCAACAGTTACATCCCTTTGAACCCTTACGCCATTTGCAATGCTATTAGGGGAGGTCACTCTAATCGACTCCATTTTCAGTGCAACAATTACGTCCCTTTGAACACTTAAGCCATTTGCAATCCTTTCAGGGGAGGTCACTCTTATTGACTCATTTTTAGCGCAACAGTAATGTCCCTTTGAATCCTTACGTCATTTGTAATGCTATCAGGGGTGGTCACTCTAATCGACTCATTTTTACGCAACAGTTACGTCCCTTTGAACCCTTACGCCATTTGCAATACTATCAGGGGAGGTCACTATAATCAACTTCATTTTGAGTGCAACAGTTACGTCCCTTTGAACCCTTATGCCATTTGCAATGCTATCAGGGGTGGTCACTCTTATCAACTCTTTTAGCTCAAAAGTTACCTCCCTTTGAACCCTTACGCCATTTGCATTTTTTAGGGGAGGTCACTCTAATCAACTATTTTTTGAGCGCAACAGTTATCTCCCTCTGAACCCTTAATGTTTTCAGGGGAGGTCACTCTAACTTACTATTTTGAGTGCAACAGTCACAATCTCCTACACAGTCATCTCCCTTACAGGATTACATCTCTGCCATCACATCATTTTCGTCAAGATTTTTGACGATATGAGTTTTTTCAATTTTTATATTTATTTTGAAAAATAAACACAGTTTTGCTAATGTTTAAAGACCCTTAGGTGTAAGATGTGAACTAAAATAAAAAATAATTTTGGGAACATAAATATTATATAATTTTTAAAAATTTTAATACCACACCGTATATTTCCAAAAAACTGGCCACTCTCAAAAGAAAAAATCATTCAAGTTATTATTAATTTCGACTCCACGGTTACAATAATGATTTTTTTTTCAATCATATTGACATATTTGAGACCAGAGTTCAAGTTTTAATGTCGCTGTTTATTACAGATTAAACACTTTTTCAACGATTTCATTGGCCTTTACGCCATTTTTACACAATCCTGTGATAAGACCATCATCACATGATTTGTGTGAAGGCAGTTAAATTGTTACTGTCCATAGCGTAACCGGTGCGCAGAGTTTGCAACAGTCACATCCCTTTTGAATTTACAATTTACAATTATCAAAGTGGTAATTTCACTGTTTCAAACAGTGAAATTACCAGTTTTATATCACTGATATATTTCTATAAACCACCGAAAAGCATGTAATAAATGACGGTAAAAAAATGAACTGAGACAAAAAAATTGAATACGAAATAAATTGTTTTGTTTGTAGTTCTTATTTACTTCTTCTTTATTTTAAAAGGATTAACTTCAGACTTAAGATTTTGTTTCCATTAAAGTACATTGTATTTGCCAAAATATGCACATGATTTTAATATTTTAAAAATTTAAACGTAAAATTCAATACTAGGCTCAATATCATAATTTTTATGATTCTTTTTCCATGTTTTCTAAGATACGATATGTAAATAAACCAGTTTTAGTTCGGCCGAGTATCTTTTTTAAAAATACTTCTTGTTCCTTGTTTTTCCGCTTGGAATATTATCGCAAATAAAACTCCCACATACAGCGAAATAAATCAATTAATCTTTGCAAAAACCTAAACTTTTACAATCTTATACATGTTTGTTGCGACAAAATCAATATTAATTTTACACACTCATTGAAATATTATATTAAACTGACACGCGATCGGATGCTGTCGCTTGACAAATGTTTGGAGAATGGCCAGGACAAAATTGAATATGAAACTAACAAAGGCAATAATACAAATAATAAGTGACAAAGCAGCCCGTTTTTGTCACTGCACTTTACTCATAATAAAATACTATAGTTTCAAGTCATATTTTTAAATTTTTGAAATAGCTGGCAAAATATTTTAAATAATAAAGGGTAATATTCACAAAAAAGAAGTGCAGAGTACTGTTTTTTATCATTTATCTTAATTGATATCATCCATATGAAGTTTCATGACCATAGCCATTTAAGTTAAACATACATGACAAAATTAAAGTATGAAAATAAAAAGGCAATAACTTAAAAATAAAAAATGCAAGTAACTTCTTGTGCACTGCAACTTTTTTAACTGAGATCTATCATCCTATGAAATTCAAGTCCATATCTTTTAACTTTGAGAATGCCAGCAAAAAATAAATATGAATTAAAAGGGCCTCACTTCATAAAAACAAAATGCAAGACCTTGTGCTTGAATTCTTCTTTAAAGGCTTTGGTCTATTATTTACCAAAAGCTTTTATATAAGGGCATAAATGGGCAACGACAATTAAACTGAATTATATAAACGTCACAATTATCAAAATGAAAAAGCGACCGTTCGTGCACGTGCAATTATTCTTAAAAACTTTTCATGCATAAGGTCCCTGACTTTCTTATACATTGGGAAAAGGGGACAAAAAAATCAATGAAAATTACCAATCCAAGAATTAAAGGCGTTTTGTGAAAATAATCTAAATCCTATCAAGTTTAATCTTTTTAAATTTGAGGGATAATGGGTAGTTAAAGTTAAAAAGGGCGAAAAATAAAGGGGCTATGTCGTGACATTTAGCGAGGATTTCACCATCTGTATGTCCCTGCAGGAAAAGGCATTTAGCGGTGGTTTAACTAGAACTGTCACTGTCATGGCGTGAATACCCCCGCATACCACTTTGTCAGAATCAACTGTAGCCATTTAGAGTTCAAGGACAACCTCCCTGCCAAATCTGAGGTAACTAAGCCAGTGCATTGCTAAGTTATGTATTCTACATGCTTCAAATGTGAAAATGTCAAAAACAATACACTGTTTAGTTTAAACTAACTAAACAGTGTATTGATTTTGACATTTTCACATTTGAAGTATGTAGAATACATAACTTAGCAATGCACTGTGAGCAATTGAGGGGAAAAGCTTTTTTTAAAGTCAAGGTCCCTGTGACCTTGACCTTTGACCCAGTGACCTCAAAATCAATAGGGGTCACCTTATGGTCATGATCAACCTTTATGCCAAATATAAAGACTATGGGTCAATCTTAAGTTATTGGGCGGACAAACTTTTTGAAGTCAAAGTCCATGTGACCTTGACCTTTGACCCAGAGACCTTAAAATCAATTACTAATCATGACTAACCTCCATGCCAAATATGAAGACTGTGAGTCAAAAGAATATTAAGTTATTAGGCGGACAAGCTTTTTTTAGTCAAGCCCCTGTGACCTTGACCTTTGACCCAGTGACCTCAAAATCTATAGGGGTCATCTACTAATCATGACTAACCTGTATGCCAATTATGAAGACTGTGAGTCAAAGGTTTCTTAAGTTATTGGGTTGACAAACTTTTTTAAGTCAAAGTCCCTGTGACCTTGACCATTGGCCCAGTGACCTCAAAATCAATAGGGGTCATCTACTAATCATGACTAACCTCCATGCCAAATATGAAGACTGTGGGTCAAATCATTCTTAAGTTATTGGGCAGACAAGCTTTTTATAGTCAAGGCCCTGTATTTTTGACCTTTGACCCAGTGACCTCATAATCAATAGGGGTTACCTAATGGTCATTATTAACCTCCATCCCAAATATGTAGACTGTGGGTCAAAAGTGTTTTAAGTTATTAATCGGACAAACTTTAAGAAGTCAAAATCTCTGTGGCCTTGACCTTTGACCTGAAAATCAAAAGGGGTCACCCACTAATCATGACTAATCTCCATGCCAAATATGAAGACTGTGAATTAAAGGGATCTTTAGTTATTGGGCGGGACAAGGTTTTTATAGTCAAGGCCCCTGTGACCTTGACCTTTGACCCAAGGACTTAAAAATCAATAGGGGACATCCACTACTCATGACTAACCTCCATGCCAAATATAAAAACTGTTGGTCAAAAGTTTCTTAAGTTATTGGGGGGACAAGCTTTTTATAGTCAAGGCACCTGTGACCTTGACCTTTAACCCAGTGACCTCAAAACCAATAGGGGACATCCACTTCACATGACTAACCTCGATGCCAAATATGAAGACTGTTGGTCAAAAGTTTCTTAAGTTATTGGGCGGACAAGCTTTTTTTAGTCAAGGCCCCTGTGACCTTGACCTTTAACCCAGTGACCTCAAAATCAATAGGGGTCATCTACTAGTCATGACTAACCTCTATGCCAAATATGAAGACTGTGGGTCAAAGGAATCTTAAGTTATTGGGCGGACAAGAAAAAACAATGGACGGCTGGACGAACAAGCTGATTCCAGTATACCCCCTTACAACTTCGTTAATAATCTAAGGTTTGGTTTTAACAGAGTGGCGCATAATTACTAAAACATGTATATTGGTTTTGTTTATTTGAGGCATAACTCAAACAATCAGTATTCGACGTTGGCTATAGCTCTTAATTGTTTAGCAACATAAAGACATCTTGTAAAATACAAATGTATTTTTGTTGGTATGTGTATTATTTGTAATATTTATTCATTCAAACATAAGACTTTCAATATATTTAAAACGTACATGTACGAGGGGTTATCCAAAAATTCGTGGACTTTTTAAATATCTTTTGAACGTCAACGTGTATTACAATAAAATTTTATCCGCATACATTGTAGAATATAATCAACATGTTTTGAAACGAATAGTTAACTGCGTCAATAAATAATGATTTCATATTGCTTTTAAATAAGCACATACACGGCACCCGGCGCACGGTAGAAAAGCGCAGTTAGTCATCGTATATTTTTTGCTAAAAAAATACTAATTAACGTAGAAAAACCGCTAAACATCGCATATTTCTTCTATGATGTCATTTAAGTAATTCTTTAAAATAATGGACGTCATTTCCGTCAATTTTTGTTAAAATCGCCAGAAACGCCGGACGACGATATTGTTTACAACGGGAAAATGACGGATACGCAGAAATAAGAAAATAGCGTGATCATCAAATTTTGTTGTAATTTGGGAATGACACTAACAAAAACATTTGGAAATAAAACAGCAGTCGAACAGAGAAAATAAAATTTCACTATCATTAGAGTTTAAGTGGCATAAAAAATTAGTGATGGACATTACTTTGTGAAGCATTAATGGTTATTGACTGCGTAACGTTTAAGCATAAGTTGTACGTTAAATATTATGACGTTGACGTCAATAACTTTTTGGAGTGCGCCGCTGTCGCGGACATGTGTTTATGTAAAATTAAATATTGCTGTAATATAAGAAGCTACTAACATGAATTTTTCTGTGTTTATTTGTTATTTATTATTCTAAGCAATGTAAGAATTTCAAATCAATATCTCTAATATATTTTACGCAACAAAGAAAGTCCACGAATTTTTGGATAACCCCTCGTATATATAAGCAATTTATAGTCCAAGAACCTTTAGAGAAATAACTGTGCTTGATAACCCTTTGAATCTGGTATTTTAATGAATAAAGAATGACGAGGCAATGACTTTGTGAATTGTAAACAACATTTAGAAGTGATAATTGGCAATATATGTTGTTGTTGACAAAATATTAAGAGATATTTTTGTTCTTGGCAAAACATGTTTTCATAGTAGGTAAACATGATTGAGTAAATTTTTTCATTATATAAATATTTTGAATTTGACAAATACTGCCATAGCTGGCCTCTGTCACCAGTATTTAGATGAACTAACCCAGCTGACAAATTGCGGTAGACTATCAAAAAAAGGAATTATTTTTTACAGAAAATAACGGAATTATGTAACAGAAGATAAGGGAATTTTGTAACAGAAGATAAGGAAATTTGGAAACAGAAGATATCACAATCAAAATGATTAATCATAATGAAAAACAAACCCATCCCCAGACAGTAGCTCCACTTTTCTCGAATAAAAGCAATATATTAGGCAGTCCCTTTTAGACAAAGGGGCAGTTTCTTTAGGATTATCTGCCCTTTTGAAATGGCGTCCTTTAATGACAATAAACATATACATGTATACCAAGTTTAAAGTGAATTGCTTTTATAGTTTCTGAGAAAAGAAAAGGAAAATGTAAAGCCGATGCAGACAAGAGGGTCATTAAAATAGCTTCTTTGAAAAGGGCAGATAATAAAATCATACCTTGCAACCAAAGTTTAGCAATACATGGTATATAGAGGATATTTGTTTAGTTCACTGTAAGATCTGAATATATTTCTACGAGTGAGCTCCAAAAGGTATATTTCAGCCACGAGTGTAATATGAACTTTCGGTGTTCACGAGAAAAAATATATTTTAGTCTTACTCTGTACTAAACAAATTTTCTGTTAATTATATGCAAAGAAACGTTTAAAAAGACATTTAGCCTAATAGTAAATGAAAAGCGCGCCAAATAATAATACAATGTGACGTCATTTACGACGTCACATCATTAAGTTGGTTTCCAGTACTGTGAACGCTTGTATTTCACTGAAACAACGTAAGGGGCTTAAATTCAAAACAGTGAAATTATCAAATTGATAATTCACTGTTTAAAACAGTGAAAATATCAATTTTTATTTCACTGATATATTTCTATAAACCACTGAAAAGCTTGTAATAAAAAAGAGGCTTTTTGTTAAGTTCAGTGTAAGATCGGAACATATTTCACCGAGTGAGCACCAAAAGGTATATTTCATGAATGGCGCAGCCACAAGTGAAATGTGAACTTTTGGTGTTCACGAGGTGAAATGTATGGTCTTAATTCAGAAGTTGATTTGCCATAAAATCAAATTCACTTACTAAATGGGGGAAGGGCATATACAAGGTAATATTGAATCACAATGAAACAAGAACATGTTTGTTAAACACAAATGCCCCCGGCTCAGATTCTTGTCAATAGCAATATTTAAAAAAATGTTTACCCATTTACTCAGTTATGGATAGAAAAATTGCCAAAAAATTGTAAACACAAGTTATATAGCTTGACAAAGTCATAGCATTTTGTAATTGTGAAAAATATAAGTTGCCAAGTCATTGCTCTGACTTATGAAGATGAAAAATATTCAACTTCATGCAAGTTATCTTCCTACCAAATATGAAATACACCTGTCATTAAATAAAGGCTGTATGGGCAAAAGTGTAAAAATATATTTTTAGCACTGGTGGCCTTAACCAAACTGACCCCTAACTCTATCCAAAAGAAGAATACTATGTAAGTTATCTTCCTACCAAATATGAAATATATCTGTCAATAAATAAAGGCTGTATGGGCAAAAGTGTAAAAATCTATTTTTAGCACTGGTGACCTTAACCAAACTGACCCCTAACTCTATCCAAAAGAAGAATACCATGCAAGTTATCTCCTACCAAATATGAAATACATCTGTCAATAAATAAAGGCTGTATGGGCAAAAGTGTAAAAATCTATTTTTAGCACTGGTGACCTTGACCCAACTGACCCCTTACTCCATCCAAAGGAAGAATACCATGCAAGTTATCTTCCTACCACATATGAAATACATCTGTCAATAAATAAAAGCTGTAAGGGCAAAAGTGTAAAATTCTATTTTTAGCACAAGTGACCTTGACCCACTGATCCCTACCCCAATCAAAATGATGACCATGCAAGTTATCTTCCTACCAAATATAAAATATATCTGTCACTTAATAAAGGCTGTATGAGCAAATGTGTAAAAATCTATTTTTAGCACTCGTGACCTTGACCCAACTGACCACTAACTCCATCAAAGTTTATGTTTCTATCAATTATAAATAATATATGTCTATAGAATAAGGTCAATACACCTGTAACAAGAGGGCCATGATGGCCCTGAAGTCGCTCACCTGTATATAGGGGCCAATTTTGACCCCAGGGCTTTTATTTGAACAAACTTGGTAGACACTCACTAGAAGATGTTTCATGCCAAATATCTAAGCTCTAGCTCTTACGTTTTTTTAAAAGAAGATATTTAAAGTTTTTTTCTTTCGGTTGCCATGGCAACCAGAGTTCTGCATGGAATTAAATTCTTTGAACAATTTTTAAAGGTGACCACCAAAGGAACATTCCTGTGAAGTTTGAATGAAATTGGCTTAGTAGTTTATGAGGAGATGTCATTTAAAATAAAAGTTTACGGCCGGACGCCGGACGAAAAGCGATCACAAAAGCTCACCCTTTGTGACAGGTGAGCTAAAAATGTAAAAATCTATTTTTAACATTGGTGACCTTGACATTGGTAACATTGACCTTGACCCAAATGACCCCTTACTACACCCAAAGAAGGAGGACCACCCTTGGTATGTTTGTATTAAACTAAAACATCAACTAAAATATAAAGGCTGTATGAGCAAAAATGTTTATATTTATTTTTTAAACCAGTGACCTTGACCTTGACCCTAGAGACCGCTTACTCCACAAAAAATTAGAGGACCATCAAAGGTATCCACCTACTAAATATGAAAGATATCATTAAAGAAATTAAGCAGTTAGGAGAAATTTAAGATAAATCCAACTTGCCGAAATAGGTAAACCAGACAAGGCCCTATTTTCAAAGTGAAAAAAGGGAAATAACTGGGAAATATGGATGACACAGTTATATAACTTGGCAATATCATGTACTTTGTATTGATAAGTAAGTGTGGAAATTATAAAGCCATTAGTATAGATAGAACTTGAGATATTTCCAACTTGCCGTTTTAGGTTAACCATTATTCATTTTCTAAGTGCTGAAAAGGGCAATAACATGGTAAATATGAAAGCCAGAGTTATGTAACTTGCCAAGATCATGTACTTTGTATTGATTAGTAAGTGTGTAAACTTAGAAGCCATTGGTACAGGTAGAACTTAAGAAAAATCCAACTTGCCGTTCTAGGTTAACCTCGTACGGACAGATGGATGGACGGACGGACGGACGGTTCAATCACTATATGCCCGGGGGCATAAAAAGAAACAACTAAATTTCAACAAGAACTTCTGTTTTAATCATGAACATGATAAATGGAACATACTTAAACAATAAATTTATACAATATTACATCTGAATCAGAAATTGACATACATTGTACCTTTATTTCATTATTTTAGATAGTGTTTATATAAATGAATCGGCACACCTCCTGACGATTTAACTAGTTTTATAAATAAAAAAAACTTAGAAACCAAAGGACAATTGACCAGACATATTTTATCCTTCATATTAAATGTAATTATAACACTTACGATCGATTATGATTGATCGATTTTGATTCATGTTTATAAAGATCAGGGAGAAAAAAATATATGAAATTCTAATTTTTCATAACTGTATGTAACAGATAAATTTTAGATTACAACAAAAGTTACAATTTGACAAAATAACACCTAAATCCTAACAAATATCAATTATAAAATAGACAAAACTTAAAATACATTTACTGAGAGAAAATCAAACCAAAACAAAACAATAACACTGCATGCCGTGTCCACCCTCTCATGAATGTTAAGGGAAACCAATTTTATCCAAAAAAAAAAAAAAAATCTGCTAAAAAGGGGCGTAACTCTTAAATTACAGCTCTCAGAATTATACCTCCTTGTCTAAGATAAGCAAGTACTTCAAGTTTCATGTTGATAACTTTTAAAATGATTGAATAATTGGCTACATTTGAGTTTTTGGATGACATGACAACGACCACACAGCGATCATCGTAGCTTGACTGTTTCTTCCAAACTGACAAGCAAAGAATGAAAAAGGCACATTTAATTTTTCCCCTCTTAATACATTGAAACAATAATAAATGAAACAAATATGTGTACTCTATAATGTATATTTTATACAAAAGAAAAGACAATTTTTATCACACTCTAAATAACAAGACTCAAATGTGCAATAAAAATCAATTAACTCTACAATCAGTGTCAGTTTTTATGAAATTCTTTTGAATCCCTATGCATGAACATTCCTATATCACTATAGTCCTTTTCTAAACATATATGTTATAGCCTTATAAAAACGAAAGCTTTGAACTTTTGAGTTCGCCTCTAAGCAGAATTAAAACAACAACCATGCAGTACTGGAGACACATGAAGTATTCCTCTTTCTTTATTTTTTTTCAATAAATTGATTTTAACACACTACTCATTTGAATCTTTAACAATCAGCTCTGCTATGGCATCAGATTGCATGTACATGCCATCTGATCATGGTCTGCACTGTTTGAAATTCAATCAATACTTATTTTTGAAAATTTTACCTAAATGTGATGAATGGTTCTGTCCAAATTAAAAGATGGACAAGTCCATTTAAGATATTATATGTCCTCAGGGTTAAAGAAAGTACTTTTTTTTTTTCATACACCATACCAAGGATATAAATAACAACACACCGGACTATAAACTTTACAATGTTATATAAGGGACAGAACCTTCACAATCTTTAAAAAAATACATAAAGTCAACAATTTTACTATGATATCCCCAAAATCAAACTGAAAAGAAACCAACAAACTGTGGAGACAAATGACTAAAACAGTTCTAATACTGGACATAATTTACGTCTGCTTTTCATTTCTAGTCAATCCTTCCCACTCCACTTAATTAAAAACAAACAGTTTCACCAGATCAATGACCTTACACAGAAAATTAATTTCCGGAATAGTAAACAATAATTTATCAGCTAAAGTTGTTTTTCTTGTTTTTGTCTGATCCCAGAAAAAAACAAAACGTTACATAAAACAGGAAACCTTAAGTAAACAAAAAAAAACAATGTCTGGAGAAACAACATCTTATAAACTATTGAACCCAAACATGATATATAGCACGTGCAAAGGACAAACAAGTGTGGTCAGTGATCAAATGTATCGCCTCATGATAGCCAATTGCATGTTGCAGCTACTATGTAGCAGGCAACACAAAAATCATTTACAGGGCAAAACGCGCATGTTATTCAAGGGCCATAACTCAGCCTTAATCATTCAACCTGAAAACCTGTGTAAAATGTGCAAGCACTTGAGCAACTGCTCAATCCTGTAAAGTTTCATTGAAATTGCGTTAGTTAGAGGTGTAGTCAGGACAAATTTTAAAAATAACAAGAGCTGTCGGTAGGACAGCATGCTCGACTATTCTAAGTGCTTGATAGTAAAAGAGCCTTGATAATGTTAATTTTTTTAAGTTCACTAAAGAGCCATTTTTTTTTTATAAATTCATGTTATAGGCCTTAGAGAGAGTCTAATTATACAGTATTGGCTTGACTATTTGGAAGGTAATGTCACAAGGGTGTTTTATTGAGTATAATAATACTAATAACCTATGAATACATAAATTTGACAGAAAAGGTACAAAGGCTTGTTATTAAGATGTTTTATCAAGTAAATTACTGCTTTATTATTATGAATGCATAAAATTGTCCCAAAAAAGGCACAAACCCTTCAGTAGTTATTGAGATAACAGCTTACAAGCAAAACTTTACCATGAATTTCTAAGTTGAAAAAGGGGAGAAAAATCAGCCTAAATGCAAGATAGAATTATGGATCTTTGTCAAGGACTTACAATTATGACCCTGAATGCATATGTGAAGTTTTAAATAAATATCTTTAATAGTTATTGAGATATGTAAAACTTGCATGCAAACATTAACCAAGAGACTAAGTAGAAAAGGGAATATGAATCAGCCTTAATGCAAGATAGAGTTATGGAACTTGGTCAGTGACATACAATTATGACCATCCAATTATGACCCTAAGTGCATGTGTGAAGTTTCAAGTAAATATCTTTGAAGACCTTTAACCTTTAACCAAAATTTCTAACTTTCAAAGGGGCAAATAATTCTGCAAATATTGCAGGCAGAGTTATGCATTTTTGCAAACTGATGTACATTGTTACTATAAAAAAGTATTTTAAATTTCAATTGAATTTCTCAAGCAACAATTGAGATATTTGACTTTATAAAAAAACTTTAACCAAAATTTCTAAGTTCCAAAGGTTAAATTATTCTGTCAATATTGTAGGCAGAGTTATCCAACTTGTCAATCTGATGTACCTTGTTACTATAAATAAGTATTGTAAGTTTCAATTGAATATCTCAAGCAATAATTGAGATATTTGACTTTACAAAAAACTTTAACCAAAATTTCTAAGTTAAAAAGGGGCATAATTCTGTCAAAATTGTAAGCAGAGTTATCCAACTTGTCAATCTGATGTACCTTGTTACTATAAATAAGTATTGTAAGTTTCAATTGAATATCTCAAGTAATAATTGAGATATTTGACTTTACAAAAAACTTTAACCAACGCAGACGCCGACGCTGACGCCGGGGCGACTACAATAGCTCTCATATTCTTCGAATAGTCAAGCTAAAAATCACTAAAGGGCCATTACTCTGACAAAAAACATTCAACCAGAAAAGGCCTACCATATGCACAACTAGACATGGTACTGATTCCTGTAAAGTTTCTTTGAAATTGCACTAGTAGTTTTTGAGAAGTAGTCCGGACAAGTTTTGTGACGGAGAGACATACTTATGAAATGATACTTATGTGACTTTTCTTTTGATCTTTTTAGTCACACAAGCCCTATAAAACACACACACACACGTAAAATGGAATGAATAGGATCAAAGAAACTGTACCGTTACCTACTGTTCTAGTCAAACAAGTACCTTTGTGTTTGTACAGACAGACAGATGACAGAGAAGTGATCCCTACATGTCGCCACTACTCTGTAGAGGCGACACAAAAATGGTTTATGACCTATAAAATGTCTAAATAAGGAGTCTAACCTTTACATCCCTTATATTGTATAATGGACTTGTCATGTCTTGAATCCTAGGACTGTCCATTGTGAATATAGGGGATTTTGATATAAAAATAATGAATCTGCGTAAATTAAAGTATAAGTGCCTGGTCAAACTTCGCAAAGTGTGCAATCTGGTATGACCCTATTCCAGTCTGGTATGATCCTATACCAGTCTGGTATGACCCTATACGGATGAAATTAAGTAATTCAAACAATTATTGCTGATTTAACAATGAGGATTAAAACAAAAACTGAATAATTACATGTCTAAGAATGAGAATGAGAAGTTCAATAATAATACAAAAATAGTTGTTAATATATGAGCACAAAAACATTAATTACATTCACTATAATGGCACAAAATATAAAACATGAAATATCAACAAAATATACATGTATCAGAGAAAAAATAATGAAAATAATTCTTATTGATAATGATAAATTCAACACATAAACAAGTTCTCAGCTCAACTTGAAAAATGGACTGGTCCATTATTAAATTTAGAATAATCCATTACATGAATTAGAGATGAAAGGATTAAAATAACATACAAACTAGAAATGTGTCATCATGCCACGGATGCCCCCGCATGCAGCCAAAATTTCAGATGGTGCTTTAATTATTTTTTTCATTTTAAGTTCAAAGCCCTTAAAACTTTTCAATGTTAACACAAACCATTTTCATACAATGTTCAAGGCACTGAAATTATTCAGTCTAAACCTTTTAAAAATAGTATATTGCATATTTGTAGCCAAAATAATAAGTGCTGAAAGTGAAAGTTCAAAAATTTCCAACATTCAGGAAAGATAAGTTTGTCTTAAATCATTGAACTACAACCAAATTCAAACTTAAACTGCTTATTCCTAAGATGTATCTATATTATTTTCAAAGTGAAAGGGACATAACTCTGCCAAAAAATCATCAAACCATGACCAAATTCCAACTTGACCTGCCCATTCCTTTGACATATCCATATGTCAAATTTAAGTTGCATATGTAACACTGTTGGGTAGATAATGAACAGAAACTGTAAATTTCATATTATTTTCAAAGTGAAAGGGGCATTACTCTGCCAAAAATCATTGAACCATGACCAAACTCAAACTTGGCCTGGGCATTCCAAAAACATATCCATATGTCAAATTTTAGTTGAATGTGTTGTACCATTGGGGAGATAATAAACGGAAACTGAAAATTTCATATTACTTTCAAAGTGAAAGGGGCATAACTCTGCCAAAAATCATTGAACCATGACCAAATTTGAACTTGACCTGCGCATTCCTTCGACGCACCCGTATGTCAAGTTTGAGTTGAATGTGTTGTACTTTTGGGGAGATAATGAACGGAAACTGAAAATTTCATATTATTTTCAAAGTAAAAGGGGCATAACTCTGCCAAAAATCATCAAACCAAGACCAAATTCGAACTTGACCTGTATTTTCTCATGACATATCCATATGTCAAGTTTGAGTTGAATGTGTTGTACCATTTGGGAGATAATGAACGGAAACTGAAATTTCATATTATTTTCAAAGTAAAAGGGGCATAACTCTGCCAAAAATCATCGAACCATGACCAACTTCGAACTTGACCTGTATTTTCTCATGACATATCCATATGTCAAATTTGAGTTGAATGTGTGCAACCGTTCTTAAGATATTGAACGGAAACTGATGATGATGGAATGACAGAATGACGGAAGGACGGAAGGACGGAATGACGGAACAGGGTAACACTATATGCCCCGGCCATTACATGGCGGGGGCATAATAAAAATGTATAAAAATAATGAAAAAAATAAAAATAAATAAAAAGATCTTGTGAAGGCATGGCCTCGGTGATTTTAATTTGTTTGATATTGCTGTTATGTAAAAATGAAAAAATAAAACATTAATCATAACAAACATAAATGTGCTTTCCCCTCCCTTAACCCATTTAAAACTAGTGAATACTGGACATATTCTGCATTAGAAATGGAATCATCAATTATCATTGGGGGGAGATTTTTCAGGAATTAAAGGCCCATTATGCCTTAGAAATGCTATCAAATTTTTTTTCTAAAAAATATCTTAATTTTTGGTATCTTGTTACAATTTCCAAAAAATATACTCTTTTTCCCTTTACATGAACTATCCTTTGATGTTTTTGTTCGGTCAACAATTGCTATAATTATTGTGAATTAGTATTTTGTATGGAAGTCAAAATACTATTTTGTTTACATTTTGCTACCTTTACAACACATTTCTGCATGTCCAGTGCTACTTTTTTTGGAAATTAATCATGTGACATGCTCTAATTTCATTATTAAAACATTATTAGACAAACGTTTGAAATTTTTAAAGAATTAAGAAATATGTCAGATTAAGGAAATTCATTATTATCCAATGTCAAATTTAGGGAATTCATTATCATCCAATGTCAAATTTAGGAAATTCATTATCATCCAATGTCAATTTTAGGAAATTCATTATCAAACAAAATTTTCAGTCAATCAAAATATTTAGATTAAGCAAGTAACCAGAATATATAGTCTTTTATAACAGAATGAATTGTTGAAAGAATAATTTTGTTTGACAGTAGCAGGGGTTAAACAAGACATCAGTCACACAAACTGATACAAATGTTCATGTTTACTTGAACAGTAATAATCTGATTTGGCCCCAAGTAACTAACAACTTCACAAACGAGAGCTGTTGGTAGGACAGCATGCTTGACTATTCTCAGTGCTTGAAAGTAAAACAAGACTTTTTATGCTCGCAAATAAGTAAGTGAAGTTTCAATCAATTCACTTCAGTAATTTTGGAGATAAAAACTTGCACGCAAAAACTTATACAAAGTGTGACTGCAGCTCCGACTCCGACCAACCCTATCACTGTATGCTGCCACTTTTTAGTCGGAGCCTTTAATAAATTCTAAATATAAAATCAAATCAACATATAGTCTATATATACAATGTATTTTCTAAGTAATATAACAAAATCTACAAGATACTTAACAAAACATTTCATTGTCTTACATCTTTTAAATTTTTCAGAGCATTTTCTATAATGTAAATGAAAATTTTATTAAATAATTTTTGCAAAAAAATGTATAAATAGTCAAATTTCAAATGGATATGATAAGAGGCATTTACATTTAGGAGTATGTTCACGTCACAAATTAGAATAAACTTCTATAATTAAAAGTAAACTATTAAAACTTACTAACCTTTTTACATGTTTTCTTTGTATCACAATTTCATTGAAAACTTTATATATAAAAAACGTATATTAAAAACAACTGCTTAAATGTACCAACTTAAACAATACAAAACTTTAAACAATTACAGCATGACTGTCCTTGAACCCTTAACCTGCGGGAATTATATTATCTTCTGCCACCATGCCATCCATATGGAGTCTGACTCTGCTTTATACTGTTGGCAGACAAACTTGCATTTTTTTATCTTGATATCCCCAAAATATATAATGAACTGTTCCTAAAATAATAGCTGGACAAGTCCATTTAAGAAATTCAGCAGGTTAAGGGTTACAAATGTTTCCGATCATTATGAAACCCCCGCCCCGGCGACACCTTCCTTTGCCGCTGCGACCTTATATTCACTCAATTTCTGAGGTATACACTCGATTATTTTTTGTATTTTTTCATTGTTCTGGTACTTTTCTATGTTTGCTGGATCATCGTTCACTTCTTGGAATGCTTTAATTACATCTTTGTCCTATAAAGATGGAAATCATAAAATAAGCATGTCATTGTCCTATAAAGATGGAAGTCCTAAAATAAGCATGTCATTGTCCCATAAAGATGGAAGTCCTAAAATAAACATGTCATTGTTCTATAAAGATGGAAGTCCTAAAATAAGCATGTCATTGTCCTATAAAGATGGAAGTCCTAAAATAAGCATGTCATTGTCCCATAAAGATGGAAGTCCTAAAATAAACATGTCATTGTCCTATAAAGATGGAAGTCCTAAAATAAGCATGTCATTGTTCTATAAAGATGGAAGTCCTAAAATAAGCATGTCATTGTCCTATAAAGATGGAAGTCCTAAAATAAGCATGTCATTGTCCTATAAAGATGGAAGTCCTAAAATAAGCATGTCATTGTCCTATAAAGATGGAAGTCCTAAAATAAGCATGTCATTGTCCTATAAAGATGGAAGTCCTAAAATAAGCATGTCATTGTCCCATAAAGATGGAAGTCCTAAAAATAAGCATGTCATTGTCCATAAAGATGGAAGTCCTAAAATAAGCATGTCATTGTTCTATAAAGATGGAAGTCCTAAAATAAGCATGTCATTGTCCTATAAAGATGGAAGTCCTAAAATAAGCATGTCATTGTCCTATAAAGATGGAAGTCCTAAAATAAGCATGTCATTGTCCCATAAAGATGGAAGTCCTAAAATAAGCATGTCATTGTCCTATAAAGATGGAAGTCCTAAAATAAGCATGTCATTGTCCTATAAAGATGGAAGTCCTAAAATAAGCATGTCATTGTCCCATAAAGATGGAAGTCCTAAAATAAGCATGTCATTGTCCCATAAAGATGGAAGTCCTAAAATAAGCATGTCATTGTTCTATAAAGATGGAAGTCCTAAAATAAGCATGTCATTGTCCTATAAAGATGGAAGTCCTAAAATAAGCATGTCATTGTCCTATAAAGATGGAAGTCCTAAAATAAGCATGTCATTGTCCCATAAAGATGGAAGTCCTAAAAATAAGCATGTGATTGTCCTATAAAGATGGAAGTCCTAAAATAAGCATGTCATTGTCCTATAAAGATGGAAGTCCTAAAATAAGCATGTGATTGTCCTATAAAGATGGAAGTCCTAAAATAAGCATGTCATTGTTCTATAAAGATGGAAGTCCTAAAATAAGCATGTCATTGTCCTATAAAGATGGAAGTCCTAAAATAAGCATGTCATTGTCCTATAAAGATGGAAGTCCTAAAATAAGCATGTCATTGTCCTATAAAGATGGAAATCCTAAAATAAGCATGTCATAGGATCGTTTAATACATTTTATCACACACCTGTGCTGCTTTTGTGACTACATTAAAACAGCGCATATACTTTGACCTCATCTGTGTTATACAAACATAGGGTAAAGATGCCCTTAATGTTAGCATTACTCTATTACATAGGGTTGTACATGAAAATTCTCTTTAAACAGTTCTTACTCCAGGTATGCAATACATGTATTAGTGTAGATTTAATACTAAAATATTTATATGAACTCATTTCTCAATAAACAATATTACTTTGAAAAGGCTTACATAATGTGATTTTTTTTCAATTTGTTCCATAAACTTAATATTGAACCCATCAAAATACACTCTATATATTCTGTATTGTAAGGAATACAGTGTGTGTACTGGCTCCTAGGAATTCAAGGAGACAACTTTTGGGAGTAGAACAGTAATTATCTTAGCAAGAGTTGTCTATCTTTATTTCTTCAGAATATTTGTTGAAGTTTTACTACTCAAACATCTTGGATATATATTTTTTGGTGCTCAAAATAGGGAATGGAAGTCCATAAAAATATGTCAATACAAGTTGAGTTTGAAAGTCCGCTGTCACAATCATTATCGTTTTCTTGAAACTTTTAAATATACAATGTATCAGGAGTTTAACATTACCTTGAAAATTTTAAGGATTTCTGGGTCTTTTAGAAAGCTGTCGATATCTGGATTAGCTACATCTTCTCCTGATGCCGCTTCTAAAATACAAACAAAAATTGATCTCATACCGTTCTTAGTCATTCCAAAATTTTGACTGCATGGCCGAGTGGTTAACACGTTGGATTGGTAATCTAAGGATTTCTAGCTGTGTAGGTTCACAACATCATCAGGGACAAACTGTTACAAGTGGTTCATGGTTTCAAGCGGTATATTATTTTAAGTCTTATATCTTTTTTAAAAATATGACCTTTTTTTTCATTTTTTTTCTCTGTATAGTGGTACATTATTTCAGTGGTATATTGTTGTTTTTAATGGTATATTGTTTAACATAGCAAATTGTTGTATTAAATGGTATATTGATATTGTTGGTTTAAGTGGTATGTTGTTGTTTTAAATAGCATGTTGCTGTTTAAAGTGGTTTAATGTTGTTGCTTGTTTTAAGTGGTATTAAGATTTATTAAGATTTCAATTTCCTGTGTTTCAACTGTAATTTAAATGAATTTGGTAAATTGATTTTCTTTGCAAATAAATGAAAAGAATACAGACCTAACAACCTGGCAGCATCTGGATATTCTTTCAGAAAATCAGTGTCTTTTTCTGTACCATCCTATAATACAAAATTAACACCAACTCATTAATATCATAAAGCTGGGACTTAAAATGACCTTGCGTTTCAGCATGAAGCTATATATTGTTGAGGTTATATGGAGAATTGCAAGCAATACCATAAGAGGAATACCCCTTCTATCATAGAAAACTTCTGACACCTGACAAGAACTACTGACCTTCCAAGAGCAAGAAGTTGTTTAACAGCTTGAATATATATGTATGTTAAACTAATATTTATAGTCAAAAAAAGAAAAACACTGTCAAATAAGTGAAAAGAAACTTCATAGCTTTTAACCACAATATAAGTAGGGTACATGAAAATGGTTTCAAATATCCTCAGAGATTTACATCCATTAAGAAGGTAAACCAAAATGGTGTCAAAAAGCCTCTTAGTTAAACCACCATGTAAGTAGGTTATCTGAAATTTTGTCAAGATACCTAATTGATAAACCAACAATTAAGTAGATCACATGAAAAGGACACCAAGGAACCTAATATACTAACTACCATGTAGGTATACCTAAAATGGTGTCAAGAATCCACAGAGCCTAACATTCTGTATGTGTCAAGAATCCACAGAGCCTAACATTCTGTAAGTTATCTGAAAATGGTGTCAAAATACCTAATAGTTTAACCACCATATTAGTAGGTCAAATGAAATTGGTGCCATAAAACCTCAAAGTTTAACCACCAATTAAGTAGGTTATCTAAAATTGCTGTCATGAAACCTAATAGGCTAGAGCATACAAGTAGAAGAGTATTTGATGCTTTCTCTGGCAATATATACCCTATATGACAAACCTAAAAGAATCAATAATGTTAAAGATAAGGTCAAAGGATTGGCCATAAGCCACCTAAAGTAATTGGGTGAGGGTTAAAAACAACATCTTATTACATATATTAAACATTAATAGGTAAAGGAAAAACAGTTATGTTAATTGAATGTCTTAATTATGTTGACCAAGTTATACACCCTTACATTATTTTTCCCTGGAGTAAGGATGATTAATTCCTTATTAGAAGGAAGTTACTTCCCTTTGTCTTCATTTGAGACAAGTCCGGATTGATTCCTTATTAGAATGAAGATACTTCCCTTACTGTATCTTCATTAGAGACAAGATGATTGTTTCCTCATTAGAAGGAAGTTACTTCCCTTTGTCTTCATTTGAGCCATGATGATTGATTCCCTATTAGAAGGGAGTTAATTTCCTTAGTCTTTATTTGAGACAAGTCATGATTGATTCCTTATTAGAAGGAAGTTACTTCCCTTAGTCTTTATTTGAGACAAGTCCTGATTGATTCCTTATTAGAAGGAAGTTACTTCCCTTTGTCTTCATTTGAGACAAGTCCTGATTGATTCCTTATTAGAAGGAAGTTACTTCCCTTCCATTAGTCTTCATTTGAGACTTGTCATAATTGATTCCTTATTAGAAGGAAGTAACTTTCCTTAGTCTTTATTTGAGACAAGTCATGATTGATTCCTTATTAGAAGAAAGATACTTTCCTTTTTTGGTCTTCATATGAGCCATGATGAAGTTAGACTCCTTTTTCCTATTTCTACCTGAAGCTAGGATGCTTGATTACTTATTAGAACTAATTGACACCATCTTACTTCATTTTTACACCACTTTTTTTTTCGTTTTAACATCACCTTATTTCATTTATGTGGGCTATTATAACCATATCATTATTTTTCATGGGGATTTATTTCCTTTTTAAGTTGTTGTTTTTTTGTGATTAATCTATGAATTTAAGATCCAATGAACATTATTTGCAAAAATAACGACAATGGCCTTTGACAAGACCACAAAATTTCATGCCAACAAAATTAAGTGAACTCACAGTACTTCACATCACATGAGAAGAAAAAGCTAAAGCCTAAAGCAAATGGTGATATATTCAGTCATGATGCTCTAACTCTTAGATCTTCTGTAAACAAGTAAAGATAAGTTTTTGCCTACAATGGCAGTTGTTGACAATATTCTACATCTGATGGATATAAAAGCCGTTATCAAGTGGACCAAGTTTGATGAAGAAGAGGTTTGTAGCTTTCTGACATCTGATTAAAATATTGTATTCATCATATGCAAAGACTTCAATTCAAAGTTGTTTATATATTCTTTTAAACTTCAATGGTAAAAGAAGAGTTCAGCTGCCCTTCTGTGTATTACTTCTGGCAAAAGCGGGCACCTGCACACCATTTTAAAAATGTGTTGTAGTCTATGCACTTCAGCCAAGATGATTGATTACATTAGATTGAAGTTACACTGCTTTTTTCTTTGTCTACCCGAAGCCAGGATGCTTTTGCCTGAAGTAATGCACAGAAGGGAACCTGAACTCTTCTTTTACCATAGAAGTTTAAAAGGATAGTAGCCGCGTCATGACAAAACCAACATAGTGCGTTTGCGACTAGCATGGATCCAGACCAGCCTGAGCATCCAGCAGTCTGATCAGGATCCATGCTGTTCGCTTACAAACCCTATTACAAGTAGAGAAACTGTTAGTGAACAGCATGGATCCTGATCAGACTGCGCAAATGCGCAAGACTGCGCAAATGCGCAGGCTGGTCTGGATCCATGCTGGTTGCAAACCCCATTATGTTGGTTTGTCGTGACGTGGCTCATTTATATTATTAATTTTGAATCATTGTCTTTTATAATGGGTCATAGTTTGCTACAATGTTGTGCAATTGTACAACAAAAATTTACACAAAGACACTTCTTGTGTGCACTGTGACATCAAATGTGCCAAAAGTGACAGCAGACACAATAAAAACATCAACATAAGCATGGATACCAAGCAGAAAAAGCCAAAATGATGTAACAGAAGAAACAGTATTGTTTCCTTAAAGAATTTGGATAAAAATTTTCCAACAAGATTGAAGATTGTGTCAGCTGATAGCAATCACAGAAATATTATTACCAATATTAAGATTGTGTACGGCAACAACAATGGATCTTAAGCTAGCTGGATAGCTTCCTCACATGAAAGAATCCAAAGTCCCTGTCGGGATTCGAACCCACAACAATGGATCAGACACCGTGACTGTAGCAATAGCTTGAAAAAGTCAGGCTAAAAAATTGGATTGTAGCTACTGACATGTGAGCAGTTCTCGTACAAAAATTATAGTTACTTAAAAAATAATTTTTATTACGCTGACTCTGACACCAAAAAATTGAATGTTACACATCAATATTTGGCTCGTCACACAAATCACGGAAATTTCATTATGTTCTTAACATAGAATAAGCCTAAGTTATGAGGCCTCATACGGGGTACTGAAATTATCCATTATTTTGTATCAAGAGAAGTAGTTCCCGTACATAAAATATAACCCAGTATAATAATACAATGTTGTTAAATCAGACATAATTTAGTATTTATAATTGTTGAAGAGACCATTTTCCCAGAGGTAGGTAGATGTAATTCAGGATAAAGAACATCGACTAAACGCTGGTATCTATTACCCGGTACTGGTACCCCAACACAATCACAGGCAATGGCATGCTTGTATGCATGATATTTTACTCATTAAAGTCATAAAATTATTAAATATAGTATTATAGGTAAAAATTCTGATAATTAAACAGTGTCCATGTATCTGTACACAGGTGGTTTTACTGGAAAACCCTTTGACAGGCCTCATATGTAAGTATTTTTGCGCATGTGCCCAAGGAATAAATCAGCAAGGTCACGTTTTGACAACCCACAGGTGAAAGTGATTTAAAATAAAAACTTTTTATATATACTGCTGAAATGACACTTACATTCTGACTAGTTTTTGCATTTGCTTGATTTGATATCAATTTTTGAAGAATGCAAGAAAAAATCAAGCGTTCAAACAAAAACAGGGTACTGCTTCTATACGGGAACTGTTTGCATGCCAGTACATCAGTTGCAAAGCAAAAATTAATTTGGCCATTTTGGATGAGAAAAACCAAAACAAAATAATTTGGTAATTGATTCATATTTATTTCTTTAAGTAGCTAGGAAACAGTTATTTTATATTTTGAAACAGCTATTGTTTTTTCTTTAACATTTTGCGTAATTAGGCATCGATAAAACAGCTGCTAAATAGCCAGAAACAGGTTTTTCCCTGACAAGATCCCCCCTCTTTTGGTAACCACAATTATCAGTAGTTTGAAAGATTTACATGTATGCAGTAATCAGTCTGTAAGTTACACTTTTTTATTCCCTTTACAATCACTTTTCAAATCTCATACTAATTCTATAAGCTTTCAGGAGAAAAAGATCATTTTGTTGATCCCTGTTTTAAAAAAGCTTGCCAGATTTTAAATGAACACAGGATATGACAGAATAGGTCATGATACATATTTCATCACAAAGAAAAACTATCCAGTCACCAATATTGCTATGATATGCATAAAATTTAAAAAACACATTTGCTATTGATTATTCACCTTGGCTTCTGTTTTTGGTTTGGCCCCTCCTTGACCCTCCTCTGAAGAAAAAAAAAATGTTTGAAAAATAATTAAATACACAATTTATACCAAAATTTAAATAATTTCATACATAAATAGATTGGGTCAATGTTATTTGTATTACGCTGTACTATCCTCTCTGTGCAAGTAAATTATATTTTGATATGATGATAAAATTAGAATTTAAATTTTTTTCACTGGAATGCTAGTGTGTTAAAGCATATGTTTGTGTAAGAGTTTAGCATTTTTCCCAACAAGCTTACAGTGTACAATTTTAGCATTAAAGGCACTCCACAGAGGTTTTTTGGACATGACGTGACTGAAAATATTTTTTCAAGATTAATGTTCCACTTAATGTAGGTCTATAACAGTAACTTGTGTGCAAAATTCAGATTGTTCAATAACTTTTTTTCTCGAGTAAGTATTCTAGTTGTGACAAATGACCCAAAATTGAAAAGAGGTGCAACACTTTTCAATCAAATCAGGCTAAGAATAGCACAAAAATATGAATTTCAATTTATTTCTGAGTATATTTCTTAATAAACTTCTCATATATTTCTGTTTTAAGTACCACAACAGATCTATGGATGAAATACAGATTTTATAGGCTTTTATACCTCAGTGGAGTTAAATAATTTTTTGGGATAAATGTTCCATATGATGTAGGTATAGACCAATTATGTAGGTATAGACCAATTATGTAGATATAGACCAATTATTTGTGTACAAACTTACAGGTTATCCACACACGTAATTTTTCCCGAATAATTATTTAAAACGTTTTTATCTCAAATCAGGCTCAAAATAGCACAAAATTACAATTTTTAAATTTATTTCTGAGTATATTTTTAAATTATCAGATCATTTATTATTTGATCTATTTAAGAAATTCAAATTTTATG
Source organism: Ruditapes philippinarum (assembly GCF_026571515.1). Lineage (NCBI taxonomy): Eukaryota > Metazoa > Mollusca > Bivalvia > Venerida > Veneridae > Ruditapes > Ruditapes philippinarum. Next base: position 168,061 of record NW_026854104.1, read on the forward strand.
TTTTTAGACTTTTGGACTGTAGTGGAGTTCCTTTAACAAGATGAAACACTTCAGCAGTATTTACCTGTCTTACTATCACCATTTGCTTGTTCTTTATTTTCCTCCATTTTTTTCTGCTCTTCTTTAGCTTTTTCAATCCTTTTGTATTCCTCTAAAATTACAATAAATAACAAACATTTCATAAATCATTCAACCTTTGTTTGTTTGTTTTGGTTTTACGTCACACCGACACAGTATAAGTCATTCGGCGAGGTTCCACCTTTTCTGGTGGTGGAGGACCTCAGGTGCCCCTCCGTGCATTATTTCAGGCAAGAACAGGCACCTAAGTAGAACCACCAACATTCCGTAAGCTAGCTGAATAGCTTCCTCATATGAAAAAATCCAAAGTCCCTGTTGGGATTCAAACCCACAGCGGTGAGGGGCAAGTGGTTTGAAGTCAACGACTTTAACAACTAGGCCACGAACCCCCCTACCTTTGTTTGTAGTGACTCTACAGACAAACCTGTGTGACAGACAATCTCCATGTAAAACTAAACATTTAAGGCCTGTGTTATATAAGACCATACATTTAAGACCTGTCAAATAAGACCAAACATTTAAGGCCTGTGTTATATAAGACCATACATTTAAGACCTGTCATATAAGACCATACATTTAAGACCTGTCATATAAGTCCATACATTTAAGACCTGTCATATAAGACCATACATTTAAGACCTGTCATATAAGACCAAACATTTAAGACCTGTCATATAAGACCAAACATTTAAGACCTGTAATATAAGACCATACATTTAAGACCTGTCATATAAGACCATACATTTAAGACCTGTCATATAAGACCATACATTTAAGACCTGTCATATAAGACCATACATTTAAGACCTGTCATATAAGACCATACATTTAAGACCTGTCATATAAGACCAAACATTTAAGACCTGTCATATAAGATTATACATGTAAGACCATACATTTAAGACCTGTCTTATAAGACCATACATGTAAGACCTGTCACATGAGACCAAACTTTTAGTTTCCTGTCCTATCAATCATAGACAAAATATGCATCATAACAACTCTTAAATACAAAGATCACTGACTCAATTTCTCTTGATTTGCTGCTACAGGCAGGTTTGATTGTTTTTTCTTTGATGGGTTTTACAATTGATAGATCCCTACTCTGACCTTTTATTTGAATAACAATAGATTTAACCACAAAAATTGACATGTGCTATTTTGTTCAGAAATATGTTCTGGTGAAATTCTTATTGTATCCATTTATCTGATAATTAGAATTAGACAGGTCAGGGATTTATGCATTACAATATCAAGAAAAAGCTATGACAATAAAAATAGCTCAATATATCATTTTGTCTTCAGACATATTGGATTGCAAGAGTTGGAAATAAACTTGATACCTTGTTAGGTGGAAGTCAAGAGTTACATATAATATCAGAGTTACTTAAAGTATACTAACCGAACAACTGTTTGCAGATTTTCTTGTGTGTGAACCAATGCATTTTCTGACAGACTGGAGTACAATAATGAGCCTAAAGTGAAAAATATACTTAATATATTAAGTGAAAAATACAAAATACATGTACATCATAAAATGAGAAATATAGCATAACTTGGAGTGAAAAATACACAAATAAAACCTGTACAAAATTGTAATATATACTAAATTTCTGCACCAACACAGTAAAGGTCAAATGGTGACTTTCCAGCTTTACTTATGAAGACCTCAGGTGCCCCTTTGTGCATTATTCAGACTCAAACAGGCACCTGAGTCGAACCACCCCATTCTGTCAGCTAGCTGGATAGCTTTCTCACATAAAAGAATCTGGAGAAGCTACATTTAAAATAACCTACAATGAGAAACAAAATTAAAAGCAAGTCTGAGGCATAATGGGCCTTTAAAACATACCATTTTACAAGCTGAACATTTCTTTATAGCATTGGGTTCGCCACATGTACTACATTCCTCCACCTCATCAAAGCCAAACTTTTGTCCATTTACACCTTGATTCAATATGTTTAATGAAGTGGGATGTTCACCCTGAAATGTTGATGACAAAGATGTTAAATATTGACAATATAAACTATATGTTTCAGCGATTTTTTCTCTACTTTGGGAATGGTGCCGGCACCAGACCTATTGGGAAAAAGATGCGTTATTTTTACTTAAATAGGGAATTTTTTATGCATTTTTTCATCTACAAAAAAGATTAGTCATCATTAATAAAAACAGCAGTCCAGGTAGAACTATTGAGTGGTGATTTATATGAATTTGTTGGATTTAAATGATTTCAGAGAAAGCACTTGGCCTTGTGGGAATTTTGAACAGCCATTTTGAGAATTTAAACATTGGAAATTGGGAATTTTAATGTCTATTTTCTATTGGGAACAGTACCGTTTTAGGGTAGTAGTTATATAAAGGAAAAAAACATTGTGTTTTTAACATTGCTTATGACATTTATATAAATATCTACACGGATGCTGTCACTTGATACAATAATTTCTTCTTTTTCTATAATAAAGGAAGTTTTCTATATCATAATGTGGTTCAACTTGTTCAATAAATTCAATATTGAACTTAACACTCATTTAATATCCTCTATATATTTAGTTCACAATAAATTTAGTTTTCTTGAGAGATATAAAGGTAATTACAATTTTTGTAGCTGACAACTGTCTGACCATATTCTGTAAGAGTTGAGATTCCGCAAATGGGAATTCTTTAAGTGCTTGCCGTATAAGTTGATCTTGCAATACTGGATGACCATCCCCAGGTCTCCCTCTTAATAACCTGTTCAACAAAAAAATAGAATCTTAGGAAATATCAATATTTGAAAAAACAGGATAAACAAGATATGTTTGTAAAACATGTATGCCCCCTATCAGCAGCCAATTAGTCATGTGATAAGGTTATTATGCATGACTTCTGACCCAGTGATCAAACAATTAATAAGGGTTATCAAGAATCTACTGGTCATGACCTTAACCTTTGACCCCTTGACCCAAAACTCAATAGGGGTCATCTGCTGGTCATGACCAATCATCATACAAAGTTTGAAGTTCCTAGGCCTAAGTGTTTTTAGTTAATTGATCTGAAACCGTTTTTACCTACAAGGTCAATGTGACCTTGACCTTTGACCCCTTGACCCCAAAATCAATAGGTCATCTGCTGGTCATGACCAATCACCATACCAAGTTTGAAGTTCCTAGGCCTAAGGCTTCTTTAGTTATTGATCGGAAACCGTTTTAACATACAAGGTCAATGTGACTTTGACCTTTGACCCCAAAATCAATAGGGGTCATCTGCTGGTCATGACCAATCACCATGCCAAGTTTGAAGTTCCTAGGCCGAAGCATTCATTAGTTATTGATCAGAAACCGTTTGTACTTACAATGTAATGTGATCTTGACCTTTGACCCCTTGATCCCAAAATCAATAGGGGTAATCGGCTGGTCATGACAAATCACCATACCAAGTTTGAAGTTCCTAGGCCTAAGTGTTCTTAAGTTATTGATCAGAAACAGTTTTCACTTACAAGGTCAATGTGACCTTGACCTTTGACCCCTTGACCCAAAACTCAAAAGGGGTCATCTGCTGGTCACGACCAATCATCATACAAAGTTTGAAGTTCCTAGGCCTAAGCATTTTTAGTTAATTGATCAGAAACCGTTTTTACCTACAAGGTCAATGTGACCTTGACCTTTGACCCCAAAATCAATAGGTCATCTGCTGGTCACAACCAATCATCATACAAAGTTTGAAGTTCCTAGGCCTAAGCATTTTTACTTAATTGATCGGAAACCGTTTTTACCTACAAGGTCAATGTGACCTTGACCTTTGACCCCAAAATCAATAGGTCATCTGCTGGTCATGACCAATCACCATACCAAGTTTGAAGTTCCTAGGCCTGAGGGTTCTTAAGTTATTGATTGGAAAGCATTTTTACCTACAAGGTCAATGTGACCTTGCCCTTTGACCCCTTAACCCCAATATCAATAGGGGTCATCTGCTGGTCATAACCAATCACCATACCAAGTTTGAAGTTCCTAGGCCTAAGGGTTCTTTTGTTATTGACCAGAAACCGTTTTTACCCAAGAGGTCAATGTGACCTTGACCTTTGACCCCTTGACCCCAAAATCAATAGGGGTCATCTACAGATCATGACCAATCACCATACTAAGTTTGAAGTTCCTAGGCCTTAAAGTTCATAAGTTATTGATCGGAAACCGTTTTTACCTACAAGGTCAATGTGACCTTGACCTTTGACCCCTTGACCCCAAAATCAATAGGGGTCATTTGCTGGTCATAACCAATTACCATACGAAGTTTGAAGTTCCTAGGCCTAAGGGTTCTTTTGTTATTGATCAGAAACCGTTTTTACCTAAGAGGTCAATGTGACCTTGACCTTTGACCCCTTGACCCCAAAATCAATAGGGATCATCTACTGATCATGACCAATCACCATACCAAGTTTGAAGTTCCTAGGCCTTAAAGTTCTTTAGTTATTGATTGGAAACTGTTTTTGCTAACAAGGTCAATGTGACCTTGACCTTTGACCCCTTGACCCCAAAATCAATAGGGGTCATCTACTGATCATGACCAATCACCATTACCAAGTTTGAAGTCCCTAGGCCTAAGGGTTCTTTCGTTATTGATTGGAAACCGTTTTTACCTACAAGGTCAATGTGACCTTGACCTTTGACCCCTTAACCCCAAAATCTCCCTTGACCCCAAAATCAATAGGGGTCATCTACTGGTCATGACCAATCACCATACCAAGTTTGAAGTTCCTAGGCCTAAGGGTTCTTTAGTTATCACTCGGAAACCATTTGGTCTACGGACCGACAGACCGACGGACCGACAAGTGCAAAGCAGTGCAAAGCAGTATACCCCCTTTTCCTCGAAATGGGGGCATAATAATGAAAATCAAATTACCGTATTTACTCGTCTATAAGTTGGATCACTCATATGACGGGGGTACTTGAAAGAACAGATGGAAGAAGATTTTGCAATCCTGATAAATTTTTTATTAATTTTTTTTTTTAGTTCACACTTGAGCAACCATTTTTGGTCTGAAAGAACTAATTCAATAAAGATTCTACAATCTGGTCCCATGGTATATACGTAATGCTATTGCTACTGTTCTAATCAGGGGAGTTAACTGCTGCTCTCTTAATATTCTCGACTGACACAATGATTTATACACTCTTGAAATAATTATAATACATGATGTAGTATTTTCCTGTAAACTCTAACATATTTGTTTCTTTATAGTATATATATGAAAAAGCATTCAAGGAATTTATAAGACTTTACAAATATAAAAATTATATTTTTTTTCTGAGCTTCAAACTTTATTTTGATGGATATAAAAAGATAAGGTAGTTCTTTAGCATATGCAACTGGATACAACAGTATGCGAAGGCTTTATCAACTTCTAAAAATCAGATACATATAAGTTTGTATTATATCATTAAAAAAAAGTTTGCAGTGGGAGATAAATTACTACAGTTTCGATATTATACCTTTCATTTTAACAAATGATCAAAGAAAAAATTGTCAAAATTTGTAACAAATAACGCAACAATCTATTGATGATATCATTGACATCGCTAGAATTGCGTGTATACTTACTTTTTAATCCATTCATCAAGACTAGTGTCATCTTTAGCTTTACGTATGATGGTTGCGAAGTAATGGGCTTTCATTGCCATGACATCATCAGTGTCCTTAGATTTCATTGCCTTCTCACAGATCATGTCTAATACTTTACATACTTTATAACTCTCGTCCATGAGTTCTGAATTATCTTTTAGATGTAGTGAGACCTGTTAAATAGCAATATCTATATAAATCACAATTTCAAAATTTTCTCTGCAAAGACTTCACATAACAGGAGAACGAATAAAAGTCTGGACAGAAATATTGTGTAAGTGGGGATGCAGAGACAAACAGATGCTGCAATTTTAATATGCTGCCCATTAGGGGCATAAAAAAACAACAACAAAAAAACCACATCTGCTTTAATGGAGAAATGTTAATATACAGTCACAGAGGTAACATTTACCTTAACAGGATGCATGTTGGACATATTGAGTAATTTTAGCAAAGCTGGTAGCACCATTGGTGGTAGTTTGGGTTCTTTTTCTTGACCTAAAAACAACACACAGAAAAAACATTAGATAAAAAAAAACCAGAGCAAACCTATGAAGTTTTATTTATTATGATATCCAAATTAACAAAAACACTATTTCATCTCAAATCATAAAATGAAAGTTAAATTTTTAGAAAATCTTTAAAATCTCAACACAGGTACAGTTCTTGTGTTTTAGTACAGTATTTCTCATTATTTTATCATTTTATTATGTAACATTGACAGTTTATAATAAATAAATACCATACCATTTGTACTATGCACTCTTTTACTCCTTTTTTTTGGTACTGTTTAAGATCTTAAAATTTGCTTTTTAAATATTATATGTTTTAAGTTGTGTACATCTTGTACAGTAACAATATCGTTATTATGTGATTATATGCCTGTAAAGCCAATGATACGAAATAAAATATATTCTTTTTCATTCTATAAACTAGTAAAATATTACAGTCAAAGAATATTTGTAATATTTTGATATGTTTTTACAGTTTTTCAACAGAGCATTTCAACATTACATCTTTAAAGTATTTCAACATGACTTTACCTCTAGGCACTGTGTAATATTCAAGGTCATGTTTGTCATAATAGTTGTTTATCACTGCTACACACTGATGCTGACCTGTAAACGGAGATAAACATTTAAACAAATATATGAAGCTTAATAATATTACACTTTGATCCTTTCTTTAAATAATCAAAGATGAAAAAAATACACAAAGAAATATCTTGAAGTTCATTATACCTTTCTGGTCATTTTTTTTTGTAATTCTTATTTTCAGTTCATTTTCCTTATGTGAGAGTGTATTTCCACTGGTACATCATTAAAAAATATACTTAGTTCAATACCCTGCTGTGACCTTGACGTTTGAGCTTGGGACCAAGATCTTGCAAGCAATATGGTGATTATAAGGACCATTTTATTGGGAAATCCCATCATGCATGCAAAATTTATGGCTCGGACATTAAGAATATTATTTTCAACACACATACAGACACCGCCTCCGTGGTGGAGGGGTTAGAGTCGATGACTTCTAATCCAGTTACCTCTCTGGCGTGGGTTCAATCCCCGGGAGATGCTTTGGTAGTTTAGAGCGGAGGAAGGTAGTCTTGTACTGGTGTAACTCTCCAGGAAAGATGGTTAGGAAACTACCTGCCTATATGACTGAAATACTGTTGGAAAAAGGCGTAAATGAAACAAACAAACACACATACAGACAAGGGTAAGACTGTGCACCCCCATTTTATGGCAAGGAACATGGCTGCTGTGGAGCATGTTCATGAAGATTGTTAAACTTTATTCAAAATTTGAGAAACTTTGGAGAAAATCTTACCAACAAAAGCGGCCATCTGTGCTGCATTTCTCCCCACTGTGTTAGTACGATCTTTCCTTGCTCCATGTTGTAACATTAACCTTGTCACATCCGGATTCCCTGAAATATCATGTGATTCAAAAATAACTTGGTAAACATATTCCTTTTTTAGATAGTCTTACTGTAATGCTTTCCAGCCAAAAAAAATCTTACATTGGCCAGTATCGTAGCAAATCGGTTATTTCCAGAAGGTTATCTTGTCTTCTAAATCTTGGGCATTAGATTATTTACAATCACTCATCCTTTATTGCTATGTACTAAATTCTGGTTATATGCCGCTAAAAATTATTGAATACCAAAGTATGTGAAAAAAAATAATGATCAGGAAATGACAGATTTATATCGACATTGGCCGATGTTAGAAATTTTTTTGCCGGGAAAGCATTGCAGTAAAACTACCTTAAATTCAAACAAAAGTTTATAAACTTTACGCCAATAATCATGTAAAGGGACTAAACTATACAGTAGTGTCTAAATAAAAAGAAAATCACATCAAGAGTAAGCTCCCTTTTATTGGAAAACAAAATACTGAGTATTAAAACATTCTATTAAAAACTAACCTGATAATGCTGCAAACATAAGGGCAGTATAACCATTCTCATGTTGATCTGAGTTAACATTGGCCCCTACACTTATCAACTGATCTGCAATGTCACATTTTCCCCTGAATGCTGCATGCTGTAGAGGGGTCATCCCAGACTGAAATGTTTGGTAAAATGTTACAATAAAATAATAATCTGCCATAAATATGAAAGACTTTTATAAGTTGAAAGTTACAGGTAAATTCTGATCAATATTGTCAGAAATTTTCTTCAGCCGCATGAGTTATTTATCGTTCATGCCAAGTAAGTAATAAAAGAGAAAAGAATTATGGCAAAATGTGAAATTATTTTGGCTTTCACCTTTTCACCCACTATACACACTTGGATGGGAATAATGTCACTTTAATGGTAAGTGAATGTACCATACTATCAAGCAAATAATCAGCTTCTTTTGCTTTAGCCTAATATATCATAATATTTTAGTTTTACTTTTCGCTAGGGTTTTTACTCAATCTCATTAAAATCAGATCATCATGTTTTGCTCTGGTACCTTAACCAATCTGCAAAGGCAAGGGAACGTACTGAAAAACTTGGGACCGTTTTAAATAAAACCAACAAATCACTGGCTTATGTTTATTGTATGACAGTCAGACAGACTTTAACTGCATGGGACAGATATCTCATAATGAACAATAAGAAATTTTGAAGTAGAGCTGCCCCATTACCATTACACAAAGTCTGTAGGGAAATGTGAATTAATGCCTTGTTAGCCTTGACTATTAACTTTTATTCTTTTTACCTATTTTCAAATTATATTAAATCAGTCAATTTCTATTTATTCTGAACAATTCAAGAAGCTGCTTTCAAAGCATTTAGATTTTATTTTTAGACACAGCTCAAATGGTTTTAAAGCTTAGAAATTTTCCACTTTCTATATCTGATATTTTACAATTTTATTGATCTCTGATATGTTCTATATTACGGCATCAGATACAGATATTAGATTTAATGACTTGTGAAGATGACAACTGATAAATGCACCTGTCATTCACATGTTAGGAAGAAGGTGATAACAACAAGAACCAGGTGTATTGACCAAACTGTAGCAGTTCTGTACAAGGGAAGTAACTACTGTATTGGAAATCAATAATTGTGAAACACTGGTTCTCTCCCTTTATTGTAAATCAATAAAAGCTAAAGGTGCAGTAAAGTTTTATGATAATGAGTCTTTGTTGTGATGATGATAAGATAGTATTAACACCATTAAAGTGTGCTATAAATAAATGCTGTATTTTCACTTTATTACATCAGGTCACCACCATTTTCTGAATTCTTATGATACTACTACAAAATTAAACATGTATACACTTGTAACTTTTATTGGTTTATTTACAGTGAAGTTGTCATAAAATCCTACATAAATGCAAATAAGATAAGAGAAATCAACAAAATACATAATCTATCTTCAAATATCAAATAAAGATGCAAAAAAATTGCAGTGGGCAAGTTTATGGTTGTTTTGGTTTTATATAACTTCCAGTTTGCCTAAACAAATAACAATTGAGAAAATATACATGTATATACATTTACATAAACATAATAATAAAGTCGGTAAACAGAAAGAACCTTTGAACCCTTAAGTCTCAGGCTGAATAATAATAAAGTTTGCTTTACTTAGATATAAATATACAGTTAAATTTCCTTAAAGTGGCCTTTAGGTTTTCTTAAAGGCCAATTATGCCTCAGAAATGCTTTTATGTTTATTTCTCAAAAGCTCATTAATTTTGTTGTACTTTAGTTTTATAATATCCAAAAAGTTACTAATTGGTTAATTACCTTCAACATCTTTTTTATCTGTTGCATTTTGGCAATCAGTACACTTACAATAAATAAGTATTTTCTATGGAAGTCAAAATACTACTTTGTTTACATTTTACTACTTCTATGACAAATTATTTCAAATTTATCTCTACTTTCTTATCTAACATTCACAAAAGCCATTACATGTATTTCACCATTATAAAATTAATGTTTGCCCTTTCTAAAGAAGTAAAAATTTATTTGTTTCTGAGGCATGTGTTGCAAAATTACTGCATCTAATTACTGCATCTTGAAAAAAAGAAATGACAGAAAAAAGTGTATAATTTTTGTAAACACCTCTATTGACAAATATTGGTTGTGACGCCTTGACCTAACTGTAGCTAATTGATACTATACATCGTGCTCAGCAAAAGGAAATATTCTTCAGGGTTTCCCTTTGCAGTAAATAACAAAAAAATGTAACTCTTTTCTCAGCAACTGTTTTTAGGGGATTCTTTTTCATTAATTTTAGGATTCATTTTCTTTAAATGAGAAAAAACAATATCCATATTTATCATAATAGTCTGACCAATGAAATAGCCAGAAAAAGGCCTAGATTCATTGCTGATTTAATCCCACAGAGATAGTGTCTAAGTGGCTTTACAGCTCAGTCAGTAAAGCTGTGGTACATTATTCCGAGGGTCCCGGGTTCGAGTCCCGGTCAGACTGAACATTTTTCTCACCCCGTGACAATTTTGTTTACACTTAACTTACCTCATCAAGACAATCAACCTTCACATCTTTCTCCTGCAATAATACCTTAACCTCTGCTAAAGCACCTGTAAGTAAAAAAGATATGGATATCAGTAACACTGATTGTGTGATTGATGTAGCAACTTCTCCGCAACAGGCTTGACATTACTGGGACAGAGATAGTGACCAAAACTCCTATTTGACAACAATTTTTTTTGTCTGACAGATCTAAAAAAAATGGTAGGGTCGGGCAGATTTTTATCATGTAGGGTAGAGTGACTCTAACAAAACAATTTTTTTGGTCAAATAGTAGGCATGAAAAAATATATAAGACAGTGCCACTGTGACTGTTAACACTTCAAAAACTAATTTCAATACTATTTTTTACATTTTACACTACATACCACTAAATTAAATTAACATTATCAGAATAGAACATCAGAAGCATGTTTTATGAAAATAAAGTTCAAATGCTGTAAGGAGCGAGCCATTGTTTCCTTTAATATAGCAAGAAACATTACATTCATTGCTTAGTACTGGTTGCCATATTTCATATTTTGCTCTTTATTTAACCTGTCTGCAAAATTAAAACAACATTTTGTCTGCAAAACAGATTTTCCTATTTTCACCTATCATTTGAAATTGATATTTTGCTCTTTGTGTAACTTGTCTGAAAAACTCAAACTAAATTCTGTCTGCAAAATACAGAATTTCCTTATTTTCCTCTATCATTTCATATTTTGTTCTTTATGTAACTTTTCTGAAAAATTAAAACAACATTCTGTCTGCTAAACAGATTTTTTTTCTATTTTCACCTTTCACTTGATTTTTTGCTCTTTGTGTAACTTGTCTGAAAAATTCAATCTATATTCTGTCTGCAAAATACAGATTTTCCTTATTTTCCCCTATCATTTCATATTTTGTTCTTTATGTAACCTGTTTGCAAAATTCAATCAACATTCTGTCTGCAAAACAGATTTTCCTATTTTCACCTATCATTTGAAATTGATATTTTGTTCTTTATGTAACTTGCCTGAAAAACTCAATCTAAATTCTGTCTGCAAAATACAGATTTTCCTTATTTTCCCCTATCATTTAATATTTTGTTCTTTATGTAACCTATTTGCAAAATTCAATCAACATCCTGTCTGCAAAACAGATTTTCCTATTTTCACCTATCATTTGAAATTGATATTTTGTTCTTTATGTAATTTTTCTGAAAAATTCAATCTAAATTCTGTCTGCAAAATACAGATTAGCATAGTCACCATCTTTGAAAGTCTCCCATTCACACCTCTTGCAAAGTCTGTTGGCAAAGTATACATTTTGTTCGTTTTTGTTACTTTTATGACAAAATATTTAACATTGCACCCTATTTTCTTCAGGTAACAAACATCAAACATGATCTTAAACCATCATTTAAATATCATGTGCGCCCTTTCTAAGGAAGAAACAAAATAATTGTTTCTGAGGCATTACATGCATGCAAACAAGATACTTCACCCCTCAAACATTGAAGACACTTAACCCCTCAAGACACTTCACCCCAAAAATCAGTAAGACAATTCATCCCTCATCCATTTTTTTTATAAAGTTAAATACTTCAACAACAAATAAAGCTTTTATATGTTTAATTATTTTTAATAATTCAACATCAAATAAATCTTTGATATGTTTATTTTAATAACTTTTTCCAGTTAACATAATTTTTAATACATAACATGAAGAACATTTATTGTTTATCAGGGCTTCCCTTAATGGAAGTTTGGGGTCATTTACTCCTTGATTTGGCTTGTGACTTCCAAAATTTAATACTTTTTCTTCTTTACCTATATAACATGACTTCCAAAATCAGAGATTTTGCAGTCTCTGACTTTCAAATTTTGAAACTTAATGGAAGCCCTGGTATATATAAATCACATGCATTAGATCTATGTGCCGTGAGTTATCTTACTTAACTTTACTTTATCCAGCATAGGGTCGCGAGATCAGAAATTTTTTGTAACCCCCTCAAGGTCTGACACCATACATGCCATAACGTCCCGGATGTCCGGGAAAGTCCCAGAAATAAGGTGTCTGTCCTGGAGGTATCCCAGAGATGATTTATGTCCGGGTAAAATAAATCTAAGTTAGTGTACTTTGTAGCCATAAATTTGACATTTTTATACCGGGAAGTCAAAGTCCGGGCCCGCTTTGGCTTGCCCAACTATAGACTACACGTGTATATTTAAAAGAAAATCAAATAAAAAAACAATTAAAAAATATATAGAATTCTATACCTATCAATGAAATTTTCAGTGTCAGTTCTAGTTAGGCGCCGCCATTTACAATGTAACTCAATGATAAAAGGAGGTGTATTCCGATAACGGAACAAATCTCAACTTTTCGGATTAATAATACAGTAATCGTCGAGTGTTCCGAGTGAAAACGGAAGCCGGTATATATAATACCGAATGACACCTTTAAAACGGAAAAAATGAAAGGATTTTTTACCGACTTCCCTGTTCATAGGCTTTGCCTAATTTCATATTATAATCTTATTGTCAAGTTATTATAAACTATTCTAGAATGATAATAAAGAACGATTATCCCCTTCCAGCATTGCAATGGTGACACTAATCCTCTGATTGGTATATCTATGTGCTCCTTCCAACAAACAATTATTGGCAATAATTTTGATCAATTAAAAGATTAATTGTTTACCCCCTGTCAGGCTGTGGGCAGAGCTGCATCAGTACTAAGGATGTAGTACTTAAGTACCAGTACCAGTACATAAAACTATAACAAGCCTGTAACGTCTAATCTATTGGACTACACTGAGTGATACAACATACATGTAGATCTAAATTATTTTGAAGCAACCTGAAAATTAAAAATAAAACTTATCATACCTCTATTGATTGCATCAATCAACTTCTTTTCATTCTCTGATAAGTCTGGAAAGGTCTGTTTTGTCTTCTCTGATGCCATTTTATCTAAAAAAGCTGTAAAGTAGATGTTAGTTTCGCTTTTGCTTTAAGGGCAAACTGCAAGGGTATCTTTTACAGTTAGCACCGCTTCTATTACCCGAAAGGACCATACTTACAACGAAAGTGTTATTACCTAAAATAGTACATTTTTATGATGTGTACGTGGCGCTAATAACCGTTGTCAGTTGGAAAAACATTTTATGTATGCTACAGAAGAATTATCATAAACACTTATGCAAAAAGAGATAAAAATCACAATACTGATAATAATAATAATAATAAAATCTTTATTTGGAGAAGGATACTGTAGATTCATGTTTACACAAAAAAAAACAAAAAAACAAAAAAAAAAAAAAAAAAAAAACGGAAAATGTAAACATGTATTTCACAATAACAAAATAAATCATGTTTGAAATTGTGATAATCAGAAAATGTTTCTTTACATATGTTTCTGAAAGATAGTAGTTTCAATCATCGTTTGATAGAAATAGGTAATTTGTTCAAAACAGTATACATGTACGTTCACTGAAATAAGAAAAAATATTCTTTAAATAATAAGTATATGGTATAGTTTTCAGCATTGAAAGTAAATAATGTTTATTGTGAGAAAAATCAAACAATTCACTCATATAACACGGTGCAATATACTGGTCAAAGATTTTTAAGTCATATAATTCATGTGTGGTATTTCACCATTTAATTAAATTTCAGTGCCTATAGGAATAATACTGCCCGTTTCTCATAGAATATTTTGAAACAGAAACTTGCTTTGACTTGTATGTACAGACACATAAAATAATCCCCTGGAAAAAATGGAGTCAGATTTGTAGTTGTTTCAAGATGGGAAATGTTCATGTTTCTAATAAGAATGAGGCAGCATTTGGTCTCTGTTTTTGTAGAAAATGAATTTAATTGCAACCTACGCTGTTAATGTATAAATAGCATGTTAACGACATTACTTAGGTTACTAGTTCTACTGTCTGGCATGTTAAAAATTATTTAAAAAAAAAACTAAAACAATATAGTTTATGAAAACATGTTTCATTTAATTTGTTTGGGTCATCTGAAGACTGCTGCTTTATCTATCTTCAGCCTGTCAAAACATACAGGGCTATTGAGTATTGACCTTAAGACTCTTTAACTCTTTAGAACGTTATATTTCTTTGTTTTCTGTTTTTGTTTCCATTAGTGCCAAACACTAGAAAACAACATTCTAAATGAAGACGCACATAGGTGTTGTTGGCTGCAGTTCTGACCTGTTAGCTGACTGCTTAATGAGTCAACTGAAGAGCAAATATTATGTTTGAATCTGTGCAAGAAATTTAATTGAAGAAATATACAGGAGAAATAAATGAAACAAAAATATAACTAGGAAAAATGGAAACAAAAATGATAGTGTTGATACAGTTTAAAGGTTAAAACAGCCTTAAAACACTCCTAGATCATGAAACAGTTTATTTATATCTTGTGCAATGTCAAGCAGCAGAGAATATCAAAGTATAATGATTGCTGGGTAAAAAGATGACATATCATAATCATATGGATTAGTTTAAAGGGAAGAGAATGTATGTGTTTAGTGAGCCGAGCAATACTGTACGTAAGAAGGACTTGGTACTGATCATGTAAAACATCAGTAACACTACATCAGTCCTAGTTTTAGTTTCCAAGGGAACACCAATTTAATTTATTAATATCTGGAAAGGGCACGTTTATAACACTGCTGCTGGGCAAGGGGAAGAATCTTTGATTGTACTGCACTGTACCAGGAGGTTCAATGTAAGAAGGACTTTGTGCTGCATTTATTTTATTACTATTGGTTTTATATTAGATGTGCTGCAAGCTGTAATGTAGGGCTTAATTGTCCTAATTAAAGTGCCTAAGAGCTATGTTCCATCAAACAAACCTTAGCAACTATTTTTTATAATTAAGCGATTGATCTGGGTGAATTTCGTTTTTAACCTTGTTTTTGAACCGTCTTGTATTGAACATTGCTCTACCCCGGGGCTATTTTTCTGTTTGTTTTTCTTTCTGTTTGTTTTTCTTTCATTACTTTTTTCCATACTTGTTTGTTTCTCACTTTAGATGTATTAAATCATTGATGTTTTTTATTGATCAGATCCACAAAGATGGTAATAGCTTAGTATTTAATATTTATTAATGTTTGAGCTCAGAGTAACGTCATTTATGTGCAAATTAGAGACATTTTTTTTTAAATTTTACGATTATCACAATTAATTTGTATTAAATATTTGCCTTTTTTCTTCTATTTGGAAAGCTGTTTGACAAAATGTGTTTGTTTCATGAAAGAAACAGATGGTCACATAATGTTCTTAATTTTATCAGCAAAAATAGCTGGTGTTAAAATTGACAAAATCTGATAAGTCGTTCTAGATCAAAGTTGTAAGGGCCAAGGCGGACCCTGTAGAACTCCTATCCAGAAAGGAAACTTGACATGTGACGTACTTTAATCTCTTTGGATCGGTTTAAAAGGAATGATTTGACAAAAATCGACCACTTTTGGATTAACAATAAATTCTATTCTTACAACACTACAGTCACTGATTTTGTGGGGAAAAAAATGTTTTTAAGCATTCAAGAAATAATATAACTTTCCGTAGATTACAAAAGCTTTTCGCTATTCATGAGAGTCGCGGAGACCGGTAGGCTGAAATCTACAATTTTCTCTTTTTCTTGTATTTAGAGAAATATTGAAGGTATAATAAACTCTTTGAAATATATGTATACCTATTTTTTCATGTTATACCAGGCTTCGCGAAACTGCTGAAAAATTTGCCTGACATTCGGTCAGACAAACTTTCAATTCTTGTCTGACCGAAAGAACTTTTGTCTGACCAAATTTTTCCCCCCAAATATATGTATATGGTAATACCTTGGTGTTTTTTTTAAAGACATAACAACTTTTAAAGATTTGCAACACAATTTTATTCCCTTAAATAAAACATTAGTTTATCCAGATTGATGCATGGACTCACAGGTGCTAGTCACATATATTCAAATATTTTACATAACCAGTCTATATATGTATATAAAGATATATACTATATAGCCCATATAAAACTTTAAAAAGTTTGTTTCAAGCACCTGTGGATGGACTCTGTTTGGAAATCAAAACATTCATGATCAAAGCGGCCATTTTTCCATTTACCCACAAATTTTCTCGGCGGGCGCCTGTACTCGTATTCCTTTTGTTTCGCTTTTTTTCTTCATTGGATAGTTTACGATTTTTGCCGGGCGTAGCGCCAGCGTAATAATGTATCCACATGTCATACTGCCAGTTTTCAATCACAACCACTTTTCAATCATCCCTAGAATTTTTCTTATTTTTGACCTTATTTGTCATGTAACCAAACTGTAAGCACATCTTGTATTTACCTTGACTACATTTATTAGCAGCAATGTCAATTATGGCGATAAAAAAGAAAATGCTAGCATTTTAGTTCAAAATATGTAAAATGTGTGTTTTCCACTAATCCTTTATTTACCCAGTTACAAATCGCAATAATTTTCTAAAAATAATTGACTTACAGACTCAGTTTTTTGTCATTCTGCAGAAATGGATATTAAGTTGGACAACTGTTTCAATATCATGAAGTCATAATGTCTACTGCACTTTGAAAGCTATTATTTTAATATGTACATATTTTACCATACAATTCTTAATTTAAAGGTAATACGTCAGTAAAGTAACAGTAACTTAACCAAGGAAAAACATTCTCTCTGATAACTTTTCAGTAAGCTTTCACTAGAATGGGGTCATACTCATATAGACCCTAAGATCCTAAAAATTTCTCAAGAACATGCTTTCTCTGTTATGCAAATTGAAATGTACATCCATACCCCAATTACGACAGCTTTACCACTGCAAATAGATATCTAGATTGAAAAATGGCATTATAATTAGGTTACAATTGTTTATTACCATTTATCTGAAGTTGAGTTTGTCAAAATTTCTCCATAATACATAACTGATTATATTTTAACATTGTATGACAATTTTTATGTGGTACAGCTTATATTTTGTTAACTGATTGAAAAGTGGTTGTGAAATTTTGAAGAACAGGAAAATGGGTCAGTAATGATTTGTCCTCGATTCATAATAATAATTCAGGTAATTTTTTAAAAAGTTGGTGCATTTATTAGCTAAAATGATAATATTCGCAGAATTGAAAGAGATTTTTTTTAAATATAATTTCACTGTCAGTTATTGTAAAAAAATCTGTTAGCTGATCGGAAAGAGGCAGTACGGGGATAGTAACACCGACATTTTGGTTATTGACAGTCGTATGTATCGGACACTTATAATGAAACGGCGAATCAAAACTCATTTTACATTTTTTTATTCAAGGGAGAAAACTTTGTCTTGATCGGTCTTGGATATATCCCGGTATTCGTACCGGACATAAGGTCCGGAACTCCGAAAAAAATATCGGACCGGCCTGATATTTGCCGGACATGTCCGACGGTCCGGCAACTTTCGCGAAGCCTGGTTATACACCTTTCTTCACAATGGGTGCTTGTATGATATTGCAATGGGACTCTGTTTCTGTAATGTCACCTAAATTCGCGACGTAAAAAATAAACTTTTCATTTTGTTATTCCAATTTTATCGAAAAAATGACCATTTTTAAAAGAGTTTTATAGAGTTATATACTATAGTTCTGTATTTAGTATGTCTATACTCCAGCAGGAATCACTCATTATCAGGTTATCAGTTGATAGAAGAGTCTTACTTTCACTTTGAGTGCAAGTTCTCACTTTGAAATATTTTTGCTTCTGGGCAAAACACGCCATATCAAAATTACCCAAAAACCATTGGCATGCTAAATTAAACACTTAAGTCATCTTATGAAAACATAAATTTTGATCTCTTCATGAACAAAAGTAGAAAATAAAGACCTATTAACAAAATAAACTGTGACAATGATATTTGTTAATTCATGATGAAATCCTTCTATTTAATTAAATTCCTTATACAACCGAAAAACAAATGGTCGTCACACAGTGAGAGAAACGAACGAACCAAATATTTGCCCATGCACCATCAGTGTGTACAATTATATTTATCCGTTCAAAAATTTAGAATCAATCTGTAAAGTGCATCACTTAAACAGTATGGCAGAAAGGCAAAAATAGATTGTTGTTTATACTTTATTTTAAATTGATTAAATGTGAAGGCCATTTGTTTATTGACTGAATAAGGAATTCAATTAAATAAAAAGACTTAAACATGATTTTTAGGATGTGAGAGTTTAATTACTTTGTTAAAAGGTAATTAAAAAAAGTGAAAATATCTCAAAGCAACATCATTTATAGGACTACCTGTTAGAGGTACAGGTACTGTTCCCCTAAAACAGAGAGAGAGCCCTGATAGTTTATACTTTTTTTGCAGCAAAGTCCAAGACTTGGGATTTAAAAAGCTTTTGAACTTAGGAAAGGGTCAAAATGTCAGGTTTTCCCACCAGTAAGGGTGATGAATATATCAAATAAAAATGTTCAGGGCTTTCTCTCAGAAATGTTTATGGGTGTTATGATTGCATTTACTAAATAGGGATATTTTTCAATATTTAGGAGTATACTTCAACAATCTTTTGGCATGCATATATACATGTATTTGACAGGCAATTGGTTTAAATCTGTTAATTCTAGATTTTCATTATCAAACCTTAGTGTCTTATAATTATGTATTTATATTTTTAGACGATGTCAGTGACCCCAGCCCACAGAACAAGATGTTTCTTTGATGTTGACATTGATGGCCAAAATGGTATTGAAGTTATTTTCATTACTTTTAATTCCCATTACAGTAGACTTGTTTTGCAAGGTTGACTTATTTGCCCTCACTGAGTATCATCTTACTAGCAATATTTAGTTTTTTTACACCTGCAACATTTAACTAGATTATGTTGATGCATGAAATAAAGCATGGCATAAGGGCTATTTACCTCTATTTTAATCTTGAAACTAGAGCTGTTCGACAGTAAGCAGATAAATATGAAAGCTCAATGTCTCTGTGTAATTTAATCTCAAAGAAAACATTAAATAGTTCTTGCAAAAAAATCATTTGACTATATTTTATAAAAATAATAAAATTCAGTTAGAATAACACCATATTAAATAATATTTCTCTTTTTCAGCCGGCAGAATTGTATTTGAGTTGTACTCAGACATCACACCTAAAACCTGTGACAACTTCAGAGCATTATGTACAGGTATGTGTTTTCTCTAACAAACTTCTTGTTTAAGATATTACAAGATTTTTGGTTGCTCCTGAGAGGTATTGCCATAGAACAGTTAGATTTATTGAGAATGTTCAGGATCGAAAATCCCACTCGTCCGCTCGTAATTATGAGTAGAATGCATGACGAGTAGACAAAGTTACACATCTTGTTCGCTAGTAGTGAAGAGTAATGAAGCTAAAATAATGATCTGATTTTAATGAGATTGCAGTACTTGTGCCAAATGAGGAAACATGATCATGACCCTAGTAGGGCTTGAACCCATGGTCCCTGGTTTGAGATGCAGATGCCTTAACCACTGGGCCACCTCTTCTTACTTATAAAGTCACTTTTAAGTCACTTATGTGACAAGCTGTTTTTAGCTCGACTTTTCTATGAAAAGGGGAGCTATCCTACTCGCCCCGGCGTCGGCGTCGGCGTCAGCGTTGGCGTCACACCTTGGTTAAGTTTTTCGTACCACCCCACTTTATTTCAGAAGTATTACAAGTATGGCTTTGAAACTTACCATACTTGTTCACCATCATAACCTCCATCTACAGACAAGAGTACATAACTCTGTCAAGGTTTTTGACAGAATTATGGCCCTTTTTTAGCTCGACTTTTCTATGAAAAGGGGAGCTATCCTACTCGCCCCGGCGTCGGCGTCGGCGTCGGCGTTGGCGTCACACCTTGGTTAAGTTTTTCGTACCACCCCACTTTATTTCAGAAGTATTACAAGTATGGCTTTGAAACTTACCATACTTGTTCACCATCATAACCTCCATCTACAGACAAGAGTACATAACTCTGTCAAGGTTTTTGACAGAATTATGGCCCTTTTTTGACTTAGAAAGTGTATTGAGCTTGGTTAAGTTTTTTGTACCACCTCACTTTATTTCAAAACCATTGGAGGTATTGCTTTGAAACTGACCATACTTGTTTACCATCACGACCTTCATCAACAGACAAGAGGACATAACTCTGTCAAGGTTTTTGACAGAATTATGCCCCTTTTTGACTTAGAAAATACATTGAATATGGGT
Source organism: Ruditapes philippinarum (assembly GCF_026571515.1). Taxonomy (NCBI): domain Eukaryota; kingdom Metazoa; phylum Mollusca; class Bivalvia; order Venerida; family Veneridae; genus Ruditapes; species Ruditapes philippinarum. Next base: position 188,950 of record NW_026854104.1, read on the forward strand.
AAAATCCACTTATTGCCTTAACCCTTTGAGATATTGCTTTGAAACTTTTAATGCTATTTCACATCATTACCCCCATCTGTACGCAAGAGAAGGTAACTCTGTCAAGGATTTGTTTTAAAAATTAAGGCCTTTTATCGACTTAGAATCTTGGTTAAGTTTTTAGTACCAGTCCACTTTTTGACTGAACTGTTTGAGATATTAATTTGAAAGTTGGAATACTTGTTTACAATCATGATTCCCAAACATGTCCAGGAGAAGGTAATTCTGTCAAAGATTTTATTTGAATTATGGCCCTTAACTGTCAATGTTTTGTATTATAGGCAAGCACTAAAAAACTTAAAAAATCTAAAAAAATTCATTCCTATCCACTGAACCTGCAGTGTTCAAGGGTATCACACAATTCAGTAAAATAATTCTTCACTAAATATCTTAATGCTCATGGCCATTGTTCACTTTAAAAATACAGACATTCTTGTATTGCCTTTTACTGCAAAAACTTTTTTTATTGGCAAGCAATAAAAAAGTCGAGCGCGCTGTCTTACGGACAGCTCTTGTTTGTTTTGTTTTTAAAAATGAGGCTAGAATTAAAAGGTATGAATTTGTTGCAGGTGAAAAAGGTGTGAGTGAAAAGAGTGATCTGCCCCTCCACTATCGTGGCGCCCCCTTTCATCGTATTGTAAAGGACTTTATGATTCAAGGCGGTGATTTTACAAAAGGTAAGTTTCTTTTATTCACATTGATATATAAGGATTATTTAACCAGTAACTCTAAAATTATCAAAATATGTATGAAAAGTTTTTTGAATAGTGAAAAAGTGTATCTTATGTATCACAAATATTTACTTGAATTTTTTCTAAAGAAGAATTTTGAATTTCAAAGTCTAGTCAGTTTTCCTACTGGAGAAGAAGTAACAAGATATGTCATGTTTTCTGAAAGTTGCCCAACTGTAACATGTGAAGCATATCTGGTACCTATTTTCTTGAGCGATCAAGAGGAATAAAGTGTTTATCTTTCTGATGGAAATTTGGTGGAACTAATCTGATTGGTTCAACAAATTTTTTTCTATGTGTATCTGACATAATATAAGTTTACATGTAATTCCACAAAGCTTGCTCTTTTTTGGTTGTTGGAAATTTTCTGTCAGTCTATCCAGTAAAATTTATTTCTGAAAAAGGTTAATGTAGTTTGTGCTAATGTGGTAATCATATTTTTTTGCAGGTGATGGAACAGGGGGTGAATCTGTATATGGAGGGCAGTTTCCAGGTTTGTAAATAATTCTTTGAGCATTAACGCTATTTTTGAGAAATATTTTCATGATTACTTTTAATGTCATACTGCATTTCAGTAACTTTTTTGTCTCTCAGCAGTTACAAGAGTTTGCATATATGGCTAGAAAAATATATGGCTAGAAGGGGGGACTTACAACACAGTATAAGTCATATCCTTTCGACGGCCATAGCATAATAAAACGTACCGAAAAATCGACTTCTCAAAAGCCGGGCGCTATAGTCATAAGAAGGCTATAACGTAATAAACCGGTATAAAATTTTGGCTTCCTGAAAGCCACTACTGTTTTGCCGTAGGAAGGGCACCAAAATTTAGTTTTAAATGACTAAATTCTTGAAGTTTACCTTTCATTTATTTCATTCTGTTAAATGTTGTTCAAATAAAAACACCAAATATGTTAATTGTATAGTGCCCTTTATTGACAGATATAGTAAATGTTTAGATATACAGTACACTTTTTAATTAATGAGGTAATCAAATCGATATCCAAATTAATTGAAGAAAATCTTCTAAATGGTATAGTATTTTAAAATGCATTTATTCATACATAAAACGGAGTTTCTGTAAGCAGTTCTCTTATTTGAAACAAAAATAAGTTGAACTTACTAAATTCACGTTGAAATGCATAGTATCAATCACCCTTCCTGAGAAAAATTGATTTTCATTGATTTTCAATAATTACGTTTTAAAACGTTGTGGACGTTTTACTCAACAGGGTATTCTAATGGGCTATATCGGTAAATAACGTAAAATTTACCGTTTTAAAACGTTCAGAACTTGTTTTGATAAAACAAGGATTGTGAGTCTGTTTATTGCAGTTGAACGTAATATTAACAGTGTTATACGGTATGGCTTTGTTGTTTATCGTAACCAGTTGAACAGCCATAGCGTAATATTTTGATTTTTCATAAACACATTAAAAAACCAGAATGTACGAAAACGAGGTTTTTACGGGTTTGCATGACACAAAATTCAAGTTTTACGCTGATTTACGCTACGGTTTCTAGAAAGGTATATTTTTGATACGTTTTACTACGCTATGGACGTCAGGTCGTAAAATAAGACTGGCTTTCAGAAATGTAAAAATTCGATACGTTTTCTTACGCTTTGGCCGTCCTACGGGTATAGCGGATGGCCGTCGAAAGGATATGGCTACTTTCCAGCTTTACTAATGAAGGGAGACCTCAGGTGCCATTCTGAACATTATAATAGGCACGAATGGGCACCAAAGTAGAACCACTGACGTTCGATAAGCTAGCTAGATAGTTTCTTTAAATGTTGAGAATTAATCCAACAGGGGTAAGGGGCAAGTGATTTGAAGTTTACGACCGTAACCACTTGGCCATGGATGCCCCTACGGTTGGAAGTAACCTCAGAAGAAGAACTTGTACAAATATATATGTACTATTATCCAGGAACATGTGTTAAGTAATTGGCGGTTGTCACATGGCTGAAATAAAGATTGAACTCTCAGTGATAAATAGTGAAATGTTTTTACTTGATTTTTAGATGAGAACTTTGTAGAGAAACATGGTAAAGAATTTTTGCTATCTATGGCAAACAGGGGTAAGGACACTAATGGATCACAATTCTTCATGTAAGTGTTAAATTTCATTTTTTTGAAATGTGATATTTGTTGTGTGTGTTTGTTGCTAGAGCTCATAGAAATTGATGGACTTTGGAAGGATAGCATTGGTCTAGTTATCTGGCTATCTTTAAAGAGTTATCTTCCCTTCAGTTTCTATGGTTTTAAAGATACCCTATGCAGGTAGGCTGTTTTCTTAAGAAATGGATGCTGTCCAGTCATTAATTACTTTGTAGGTAAAAGATAAACAGAATCCTTCTGTTAATACATCAAACAATTTAACATAAGCCAAAACAAGTATTGACAGTGTAGTAACAAAGTAGAAAGTTTGGTCAATTGTACATTATTTTGTGTCAAAGAAAGTTTGGTAACCCCTGCATTTGGTTTACAAGCTTTGCTTTATCCAGAGTTAGTTCCCTTGATTAATTTGATAGTTCCCTTGATAAATTTGATAGTGTTTGGCAGATAGATGGCGCTATCAAAAATCATGGTTTGTACATACAATGACCCCTATGTCATACAGTTACATTTAAACTTGCCAGTACATAAATTGTGATTAAAAAGCAACAATCAAGACTTGCATTTAACAGGTGAGTTTAAAGTAAGAAAAAGTTAATTGTGCAAAATTGCTAAGGTACATTATTAAACTAAAGGTAAGTATCTAGCAAAGTTGGTAACAGAATCTTCCTTTACTATTTTTTATCAAGCTTTTTACAAACTTTTTTTTGTATCTTTTAAAAGAAAACTGCATTTTCGCAATAGTAGAAAATTCTTGCATTTTTCTTTTTTTAAAATGTTGTTTTTTCCTTTGGTTGAACTTCTTTTTTTTTCATGTGTATCACTGATGCTGTTTGGTACAAGAGGCATTGAACCGTCCTCGTGAGATAGCTTAGAAATATTGAAAGTAGATGATTCTACCCAAGTGTGGCGTGCCTATACATACCACAAATATTGCACAAAAGCCTATGGGAATATAACCATCCAAAAAAAAAGTGTATACTTCCCAAATATGCTCTTAAACAGTGTTTTTAACAGCAAATCAGTTTCATATTTTGCTTATAAAAAAAAAATGAAAGTAAAAAGGGCGTTTGTTTTCACATTTTTATCATTTTATACTTACATATAGAGAGGTGTAGCAGTGTGGGATGACACCGCCAGGTAACTGTTTCAGGGCAACAAGAGAATATCATTTGCATAAAAAAATTATCATTCACCATTTTATATATAACTTTAATCTTCTTTTCCCGACAGTTTCAAATGGTGAAAGCAATTCCTAAATGACTGTAAAAGTGTCAGTGTTATTTACAATTGTTTTATACAATTTATATATTTTTTTCGAAATACCATTGACCTTTGAATTATAAAATATACTACCGTAATTTATTAATGTCCTTGCTTGATTTTCAATTATAGGTGAAATTATTTTTATAATATTTTAAGTTTTATTCTTTGATAATACCTTCACATGTTATCAATTTTTGTGATCTTTTGATATGCCTATCCTTGGCATGACACATTTAATAATGGCCAAATTTCGTTTTTGTATTTTTCATATTGCCGATCAATAGAACTACAAAGCCTGCTCCTCATTTAGATGGGTATGTATTTTCATATATTTATTAACAAGACATCTATTCTTGTAGCCGTATTTAATTCCCATAGCAGTATTTATTTGCTTTCCCCTTAGGGGTTGCCTTTAAGGGTTGAGGCATCAGAAATGCATGCAGCCACTGTTTATCCCTGTGTGATCATAAGAGACGACTAAATGAGCTTTTCCTCTCTGGCGTTGGTTTGATCCCCGGGATATGCTTTGGTAGTTTAGCACGGAGAAAGGTAGTCTATTACTGGTGTAACTCTCCAGGAACAATGGTTAGGAAACTACCTGCCTATATGACCGAAATACTGTTGGGAAAAGGCGTAAAATGAAACAAACAAACAAACAAAACTAAATGAACTAGAAATTACTAGAGTCTAATGCATCTATTAACTCCAGCAGGTGAGGTGGTTTTGTCCCCTGGTGTTACTTTTAAGTTTGTAACATTCTAGGTTAGCCATAATAATCTTTGCTGCTTCAGCGCCATATGACATAAATTGTGTAAAACCAAACCAAGCAAAGACATATACTTGCCTATTTGAAGAAACACCTAAGAGGGGGATGTAAATTTTAAATTCAACTCACCAGTTTTGTTTTACATGCTTTGAATAATTTTGCTCTGTATGTAAGCTGAGCTATTACTCTTACCTTGCTAACCAACCACATGATTTATTAATCATCCATGAGAGACAAATGACCGTTAAACTCAATGTCTGAGATCAAATTACACAGAAAAGTTTTGTCTGGTCCAAGGTTTGAACCACATACCCTTTGATTACAAAACTGATGCCCTCCCTATCGAGCTATGCAGACTGACATTAATTGATTTAAAAAATATGTAAATGATTAATCATCACAAACTTTTTATTAGTCATTGTATCTCAACCAAACCCATGCATTAAAATATACTTTAGAATATAATCTATTTCAGTAAACATGTAGTATTCGGTCAGGTTGTCAGCGGTCAGGAGATTGTCAAACAGATAGAAAACCTTGATACCGACAAGAAAAACCGTCCACTTGTCCCCGTAACAATAGCTAACAGTGGAGAGTTGGTATTACAGCCTAAAGCAAAAGGTAATAGTATTTCAGGCAAAAGAATATTCTTCTAGGGAGTTTCTCCTAAAGATTTTTGTGGATTTTTTTTTTTTACAAACATCTCTTGTTATTGAAATTTATATATTGTTGTGCGGCATTTTTAGCTTGTGTTTCGAAAACAAAGATAAGCTATTATGATCAATGTGTTATCATTGTGCAAAATCGTTACTCAATCAATTTTAAAGGTATCTGTAAAAATTATGGAATACATGCTTATAATGACAAGAAACAGTTGTAAGACAAGGGGCATAAGTCTGGAAGTTATATTTTTGGAGTAATGCCCCTTTTTGACTTTTGTCAAATTTTTGTCAAAAGAGGTTGTTTTAACAGACGAGCATTAAAATGCGCTGTTTTTGTTTTTCAATTTATTTAGTTTCATGAAACAAGTCATTGACCAAGTCCTGAAACTTATGAATGAGCATGAATATTGACACTGTAAATTGTATATATTTTATAGGTAAAAAAAAGAAAAGCGTTGCTGAGTCAGAAAAGGAGTCTGATTCTGCAGAGTCAAGTTCTGAATCTGATTCTAGTGACTCTGAACAAGAGAAAAAGAAGAAGAAAAAGAAGAAAAAAGAAAAGAAAAAATCCAAGAAAAAGAAAAAAGAGAAGAAAAAGAAGAAGCAAAAACAGTCTAGGTAAAACCAATGATACTGAATTATAGTTTAGATTTTGTAACACTCGTCCTGCCAACGCATTTGGGTTTTTTCCATTAGTGGAGGCTATCAAGCTAGCTTAAGGAAGGTCGTAATTGTTCCTCTCTTCAGGTTGCCTGCTTGTGCCTGAAATAATAGTGCAGCTCAAGATGAAATATTTTTAGTCTAGAAGATAAATTACTTGAAGTTGTAGTTCAGAAGTTGAAATATTATTGCTAAAGTGTAGTAGATGAAATATTTCTATCTATTGTTCAGTAGATAAAATATTTCCTTTTATAGTTAAGAAGATGTAATGTTTACTTATTAAAGTTCAGAAACTGTACTTTTTCTAGGGTACAGAAGATAAAAAGATTCTATTTGTAGTTTAGAAGATGAAATATTTCTATTTATAGTTTAGAAGATGAAATATTTGTATTTATTGTGTATAAGATAAAATACTTCTAATTTTAGTTCAGAAAAGATGTTATATCTTTTTATAGTTCAGAAAAGATGGATATATCTATTTATAGTTCAGAAGATGAAGGGGAGATCAAGAAAGAGGAAGAATCTAGTACAGTATATGGTAATATACGTCCTGAGGAAATACCAGATGTTCCTAGTAACAAGTTTCTGTCTAGGGATAGGCAAGACATGGATCAGTGAGTTAATTTTGTTCAAAGTGGTATATCTCAAGATTCTGTTGTGTTTTAATTTATTGGTCAAAATATTACCAGAAATTATGCAGCATTTACCCCTACTGATACTATATATTTTTCAGTTTTTGTTCAGCTTGCAGCTAAATTAAATTATTTTTGTATAATCATGCTATTATTATCATTATAGGTTTTTTTATTTGGGTTCAATATCATAATTATATTCCTTTATTCCGTACTTGTGTTTTAAAGGGGAATGGAGGCCTATAGGTTAAGATGTCTTCCACTCAGTCCGGAGATTGTGGGTTAAAGCCCTGATATTGTCACGACCATGTTTCTTCATATGACTCAAGTATTGGTTAGTTTCAGAAAGTGGACTCGAAAGTGATCTATAGAAGTTGCATGAATTAAACAAATATATTTATACTAAACATAATTATAATCATATTTAATTGAAACAAAATTTTTCTTTTCTTTATAATTAAAGACAATTTACTTATGTAAATCTTTTTCTCACATGGCTTAACAATTATTCTCTCGTTTTAAGACCTGGCAAAGAGAATCAGAGAGACCAGTCAAGGTCAAGGATACGATACACGTCCAGCGGAGATAAGATTAAGGGGAGAGGAACTATTGTAAGCTCATTAAAATATGTTATACAGTAAAACCCATGTAGAGCAACACCCTTTGGGAGACAAATGTATTGGTTGTTTCTAAGAGGTGTTGCTCTACAGAGGTAAAATATAGTGGAAGTCTTTAATTCTGGAAGAAATAATAGTGTTGTTTTAAAGAGGTAATTGCTCTACAGAGGGCCACTCTGTAGGGGTTATACTGTAATTTTAATAGCTTTTTCATGATCAGAGTAAATGATCAGAGTAAAGGTCAATTTATAGAGTATTAAGAGTTAAGACTTTTGATTTGTGAGATCCAGTCTTACTGTTAAGCCTTCTTCACAATAGTATCCCGAGAGCTGTTAATAACTCAGCAGTGACATTTTGCTTGAAGATAGTCTGACTACATTTTGTTCTAAACAATACGTAACATAACATATAAGTTTTCGCAATAATAACAGAAAATAACAGTTACTGATACTGCAAAAAAAGAGATCATATTAATAGTTTGATTCTTTTCTGATATCATTTTTTCAGTACATCTTTGGTGGGATTTTCTTTATTCATGATTTATTTTTGTCTATTTTGATTTTTCCCCCTTGTAGCGTTTTCACAGAAGTTGGAGTCGAGAAAGAAGTGCCACTCCACCACATTGGCGCAGAGAGCAGCAACGTGCCAAACCAAAGGGGCAAGACAATAATAGAGAGGCTCAAGGTCAAGGCCGGTGGGAAAGAGGTGATCGCATGGAGCGAGAACAGCCACCAAACCGAAGAGGTGACCGTATGGAAAGGGACCAATTGGATCGCAGAGGAGAACGCATGGAGCGAGATCAACAAGATCGTCGGTTTAGGGAAGACAGACCTAACAGGGCGGAGTTGAGGGACAGGTTAGGACGGAGGGAAAGAGAAGGAAGAGGGCAACTAGATTTGAGAGATAAGTTTCAGCGTGGTAGAGATAGGAGCAATAGTGACAGGTAATCATTTATTATGGTAATCATTTATTATAAGTTTGTGTGTTAATGACATCTCTTATTTAAAGGAACTCATTGAGGTTTTTTGACATGACATGACTGGAAATAAATCTTTGAGATTAATGCTCCATTTGATGATGGTCCAGACAAGTAACTTGTGCTCAAAATTTCATGTCTGTTTTTTCCAGAATAATCATTGCATCGTGTTACACACAAATCAACCTAAGAATAGCACAAAAATACAGTTTTTAATATTTCTGAGTATATTTCTTAATTTTCTTTTCCATATCTTTATAATTGCCCCTGTTGATTTTTGTAAGAAAGTCAAATTTATGGTTTTTTTTACCTCAGTGATGTCCCTTTAACAAATGTCAATTTTTATGATTTTCTGGGGTTTTTTTGTGATATGTCAGCAATATATTATTCCAAAAGAGGGCATCACCTTTTTACAGACAATAAGTTTAATTCATGAAGTTATTAAGTCTGTCTCCTACTTGACATAATTTGAAATACCACGTTTTCATCATGGTGCATGGTTAAAATTTGAATATAAACAATCATTTGAAAATCAAATGAAAACACAGCAAATCCATTGCACAGTTTCAGCTCATCTAAGAAGCAATTGATAAATCCCTACTTTTACCTTTTAATTTGAATAACAATAGATTTAACCACAAAAATTGACATGTGCTCTTTTGTTAACAAATATGTTATGGTGAAATTCATTAATCTGATAATTAAGAGATCTATGCATAGCCTTCCTGTTGAGGTTATGTGTAATTATATGTTTAATACTTGGACTTACACAGAACCAGATATTAAAATGAATTATTATTTTACTTCTAACATATAGTGAAGGAGAACAAGCAAAGGGGCAAAAGAAGAAAGATAAAAGTACTATTATAATGGTATTTTGTTTCATTATGTTAATTTTACTTACTTAACAAATTAAATCATTAATCTTAACCTTTCCCTGTGCAGTGGATTCTACCCATGCGACCAGTGCAGTTTAAGGTCAGGAGTACCATCTGATCATGGTCTGCACTGTTCCTTTTCTAGTCAGTACTAATTTTTAGGTTTTCTCAAATCACAATAAAAGATTTTTGTCCTGATTAAAACATGGACAAGTTTATTTGAGATATTTGGTATGGTAAGGGTTATATTTATGTTGTAGTGATAAAACAACACAGTTTGTTAGGATTACACTTGTATGATATCTTTCTAACGTCACACATTTTATTATGATTTGACATAAAATGCAAACGGTTGAATTTTTGTCTGTTTACATATCAAGATATATTAAAATGTATGCTTGTGATTTCTAAACTAACAGTTTCATTTGATATTTCTGTTTGATAGTTTGTTGAATTGCAATATTAAATATAACATAAGAATTGCTTTTCAACTAATACAAGTGGCAGCCTGGCCGAGTGGTTAACGCGTTGGACTAGTAATCTTAAGATTGCTGACCGTGTGGGTTCAAACCCTGTCAAGGGGCAAGCCGTTGTTTCCTTAAGCAAGAAACTTTACATTCATTGCTTAGTACTGGTTGGTTCCAGGAACGGATTTGAGATTGTTTCAATAAGCTTATAAGTTATAGCTTCCAACACAATCAAACTAAAATAAATTTGTATAAACTAACTTATACAAATCAGGAAAAAAATGTGTAAATCTTCATTACCTGTTTAATTTCTAAAAGGGGAGGTAAATCTAGAAGAGATAGCAGCAGTGAGGGTTCAGATTTAGATGTTTCACAAAGAAATGGGATGGATTCTGGTCGTGGGGGCAATCGCGATCCAGAAAAGATTGATTTGAGAGACCGAATCCGGAAAAAACAGCCTGAAGAAGAACGTGTGCCAAGCAGACGTCACCAGGGCACTGATTCATCATCTGAAGAGGGTGAAATACACGATCGACGTCACAATGATGATCAAGAGGATTCGGAGTCTGAAACAGAAAAGCTTCGTAGAGCGGCATTAGCGTCACGCCTCACAAGAACAGTACAGCTGAAGAAAGGGTCTCCATCTCGCAAGGTACAAGTGAAGAGAGGCGATACCTCTGATTCAGAATCAGAGAAAGAAACCTTGAAGGGTAAGAAACATTCAAGGTCAAGTTCATCTGAAGATGAACCCAGGAGAAATGTGACAGTTTCAAGTAAATTGGTTGAACAAAAAAAGGCTTCTGTAGTAAGGGAAAGACGCCGAAAGTCTAGGTCTCCCTCTTCTTCACCAGAACGGCCTCCAAGAAAAAGAGGTCAAAGGTCGAGATCAAGATCACCAGTCAGACGCAGACGGTCATCTTCTGCTGCATCACCTGTAAAGACCAAAAGGTCAAAGTCAAAATCACCAGTAAGGAAACGTAAATCACCATCACCGATAAGGTCAAAGAGGTCACCTTCAAGGTCACCTGTGAGGAAGAGGTTACGGTCACCTGCTAGACGTCCATCTAGAAAATCTAGGTCAAGCTCTAGGGAGGACAAACGTAGAAATTCCTCAAGTAGTTCCAGAAGTAGGTCAAGGTCAAGAGAAGGAAAGCCTAGGAGGATAAGGTTTATATTTTAATACCCCATATTTTACTGAATATTTAGTATAAATTGAAACTAAATCCATTTTCTGTTGCATTACAAAACATCAGCCATTCTACTCAGTTGCCCATTGGTGCCTAAAATAATGCACAAAAGGGCACCTGAGGTTTTCCTCCACCAGTAAAGCTGAAAATTGCCATATGACCTATACTGTGTTGATGCAATGTAAAACCCACAAAAAAAATATAAAAAATAATTTAAGGCATGATAGTACTTTTTAGTGGATGATGAATTTTTTTAAATAGTTTATTAAGTTATTGTTTTGTTTAATATTTAATGTTTGATCTTTATGAAGTGTTTTTACCCTTTTATTATCAGCATATCTTTTTGTAAGGATTACAATACAACTTTGACACATTTCAGGGATCCTCCATCTGCCAAGTATGGCTTCAAAAGAAGGTCATCAAGTAGTTCTTCTAGGTCAAGGTCAAGGGGTCGATTTAGGTCAAGGTCAACTTCTCGGGACAGACGGAGAAGAAGTGACACACGCAGAGATAGGGGAATAGACAGAAAAAAACTGGAAGAAGCTGCAAGGTGAAATTCTATGTCCCTTTAGCTAGAAACAATTTTATTGATCAAACCTTATCTGATAATTATTCTCTCACCAAGTGCCCTTCCACATTGCATGGTTTTGTGAATTGTCATTTGGCATAACTATGGCCTTGTGTCCTTTTTGCAAATGAAATAGACAGATGAATAATCTTCTGTGTACAATCTTATATATTTCTGTAAGGATTTAAATCAAACCTTCTTGGACCTATTTTAATCAAGTGCCCTGTTGCATATTGTCAATGTTTTGGGATTGAAACATTAGATGAAGACTGGGAAATTTGGTTTTTGTCACAATTGCTTGCCACTTGTTTGAGTGCTTTTGTACTTACATACAATAAATCATTGCTACACATAGAAATGTACCAAAAATATGCAATAAAAAAATAGATACGAAATTGTCATTTACTACTTGTATCATTATAACTTTTCTGCATAAAAATTTATAAATAATCAATTTTGAGAGACCACTTTTTAACAATGACCACCTTTCAAAAATGACTACCTTTTGCAATTCATATTTTTTTTTCTTTTACACAAATTTGACATAAAAAAAAATAAAAAAAATAAAATAAAAAAAAATTAAAAAGATACATGCAAGCTTGACAGTTAAGAGTCTATATAAAAGTTTGTTTTTATTTGTATACATACAGAATGGCTCGCATAAAATCTGAGAGCCCTCCACCCACTCATTGGAAGAAAGGACAGAAACCATGGAAACCCAAGGGTCCAGAAGCTGATCAACAAAAATTGTAAGTTTTTTTTTAACATTTCCTAATTTTTACTGATACTTAAATTTCATAATTAGTGAGAAAGGATGGGACTCTGGCTACGCTGATAAAGTAGTTGATATTCATACCACTTGCTCATCAAAGCATGTGTTTTATAAACTTTTTAGGGAATTTTCTTTCTTTTCAGTTATTTGGCAATAACAGAAATGGTTTCTACTGTTTATGCTCTTGACTAAAAAAAGAAATGTGATTTACTATGTGCTGCCTTTAAGATAAAAATTGTGTTCTTTCCTATGTTGCTCTAACTAGGGTACAGAAAATTGGTTTACTTTTGCGCTTATTAAAGATAATGGAAAGTTTTGATTAACCCTTAAAGCCTCAGTAATGATAACTGTAATTGTGTTTTCCTTGCATGCTCTTGACTAAAAATAAAAAAAAGTATGTTTATGGTCTTTGTTTTAGCAATGTTTATGTTTCCATGTTCTTGACAAATAAATGAAAATTGTTGATTTAACTAGACTCTTGGCAAAAAATACGAAAAATGATGATTAGTATGTTTTTCTGAAAGGAATTTGAACAGTAAAAAGTAAAAATAAGAGTATTACCAAATTTCATTGAAACCTGATAGAATAAATGTTTCTTGATTATTCTTTTTACCATATACTGTTTACATAATACAAAAAAATTGGCATTTGAAGTTTAGTTTTCTTTGCTTAAACACCTCACATGTAGGGATCACAAGATGTTATTTTTATTGAATGTACATCTTCTACATTGCAGCCTTTGTAAAATCATAACAAAACATATTCTGATTCTACTTTGTTTTTACAGAGATAAAGCAGTACTACCCCCTGTTGCCCCCTATGTTGGTGCCAGTATGTCTGCTGCATCAGGGGAGATAGATGTCCTTCAAATGTCAAGGTCACCTGTGTCAGAGGTCAAAGGTAATTGTATTTATATACCATGTGTGTTATAGCAATTGCTGATCTTCAAATGTTATTAAAAGTCTTGCTAAGTGTTTTATACTTTCAAGTTACTCTTAATTTAAATCATGATACATGTAATTTAAATCATGATTGAACTGCCTTATATTTTTGGTAGCGCTATTTTCATTGAAGTTTGTTTAGAATCAACATAGGAAATAAATAATAGATTATATGTTTCTCAGATATTCTTATAAGAACAGTTTCATTATGTTGACCACTGGTCCTCCTTTCCTCTGTTGTTATAGTTTTGTTGAGTAAAAAATCAGTTGTTTTCATCCAAAGAGTAACTTGAAATAAACCTATATATTTAGATTTTTGAGCTAAATATTGAATATATAATTATTTCTTATAGATCAACTGGCTGGTTCCCCTCAAAAACAGGAAAGCAAGTCTGATGTTCTCCCAGTGAAGATACAATATCACCTTGATGACCCAAATGTCAAAGCTCGACCAATCATTGTCTCTGAAAAGAGAACAAAACCTAAAAGGTCAAGGTCATTGAGTAGTGATAGTTCAAAATCTAGGTCATCTAGAAGTTCTGTGTCTTCAAGGTCACGATCAAGGTCAGTGGATAATAGTGATTCTGAAACGGAGGAACAACGAAAAGAGAAAGAGAAGAAAAAAGTTGAGGTATATATGTTGTTCATTGGAAATTAATTATAGAGAAGTTATTTCTTACCTTAGTGCACAATTTATAAATGCTGCTAAAAGAGCTGTGAGATATTGGTGTAAAATACTCAAACTAATGTGATAGGATACAAAAAATTTGACTAAAAAAATGATTAAGGTATACTGTGTGCATACTTTAAGAAAATACATAAAAGCTATAAAGGTATGAGTAACAACATAAGTGAATACATTTGTAAATAATGATGTATTTGGCAAGATAAATTATGAACCAAGTTTTATTGGAGTTACTATTATTATAGATGGGCAAATGTTATCATAGGTATTTGAGTGAAATTTTACTAAAAGAAAATAAACTGACAATGCTTGAGTATCATAGTAAATGCTTCATTACTTAATATACAAAACATTTATAGGAGAATATGAACTAAGTTCAGATAAAAAAAAATTTGGGTACATGACCGAGGCAATATTTACATTTATATTTCAGGAGAGGATAAAATGGCAGCCACCACCAGACCCCGATGATATTGACAAAGACGATCATAGTCCTGTATCCCCAACAAAAATGAGTGTAAGTAAATTATTTCATTATAAAAAGGTGCACTGTATTGATAAAAATCACCACACCTTGATAATGTCTAGGTTTTAACTGGGTTCAAAAGGTTAAATATATAGAATTAGAATTCTTTACACAGGTCAACATGGGATTTGAAACAGAAAGATATGCAAAATATATTGAAGAAATGTACTTCGAATAGATTGAGAATACTTTAGCCCGATATAAGTGAAAAGCATAATTTTGAATTTCTTACATATATTTGCTGGTGTACTTTATACAGAAAGATAGGCAAAAATAATTCAAAAAAATAAATTATAAATGCTATTTTTGTACTTTTCTTAGCTTGATATGATGGAAAATTTGCCAAGCTGAAAATTTGCCAAGCATTTCAATTTTTGAAATGGGAATAATGATTCTTGAAAAACAGAATGAGCTAATGATCTGAAATTTTGCACACAAGTTATTGGTCTAGACCTACATCATATGAAACTTTCATCTTGAAAAAATAATTCCAGTCCTGTCATGTCAAAAAACCTCATTGGAGTCTCTTCTGATTATTTATCCCATTTTGGCAAATTGCCGCTAGTTTTTATATACATATGAGCCGCGCCATGACAAAACCAACCTCCATGCTAGTCGCAAACCCATTATGTTGGTTTTGTTATGGCGCGGCTCATATAACAGATTATACAGTCTAAAATTGACATTTCTAAGAAAAATCTATTACTTTTATAATGATGAATAAATGTACATTTTAGGTTGCCGTGGATGTTGATGAAGCTAGTAGGTCTTCTCTCAAAACTCCGCCTCTACCCAAGATAGCTGAAGTCGCTGAAGCTACCTCGGAATTAGCCAGGTATCTTAAGACATTTTACAATCTGACAGTTTGTGGTAAAGAAAAGCTTATGTTACTAAAAATATTCTTGCAGTTTTGAACAAATAGCTGAAATCTACCAATGTTGATTTATTAAAGACGTTTTTGGGAGTTTTCATATAGACATATAGGCAAAATTAAAACTGTTTAATGGAATTTCTTAAAACTTGGCATGTTGTTAGAATATGATAATAGAAACATTTTAAACAGAAAAATTCCTGAAAACGTCCTTAACATGGCCTAGAGAAAAATCTGGAAATTTAATTTGCGCATGTCATCTTGCAGCATGAAATAATAATAAAGTATCACTATTATGAATTTCTACTCATTTTTAATCATAATAATATTATATCTTAAGCCTAAGATTGTTTTCATTTAACAGGAAGATGAAGGGTTCGCATGAAAATTTGGCTGCATCAAAATTAACACTTTTAGCTTATATAATAACTCTAAGTCAATTATAAGTCATTTTTGAGTGGAAGTGGCTATGTTATAACCAATTACAGTAGTGGAATGTCTACAACCTGACAAGTCTATATGCTGTTACCTTTCTGCATTTAATTATTAAAATACCTTTAATTTAAAATGGACAGTTCCATATTCAAAGCAGAGCAAGACTATTGTAGGAAATTAGGGTAAAGATTGATATATTTTTCTACAAATCGTCACCGTAATTCATTAACAGTTGAATTACTTCTAAATTAAATAAGAGTTAACCTTATATTGCACTGAGGTTACAAAATATACACATATTTAATTTTGAAAACAAATTTTACAAATTTGTATAATAATATGTTTATAATCCCAAGTCTTAATGTAACTGAAAGAAACTGAAACTGGTCAAGAAAGCCTTCGAAAGATCACACTTGTGTCCTGTTCAGTACAGACTTTTGATGTTTTCTCTTTTTTTTTATGGCAGAAAAAAGCGAGGAAGATGGGACAGTGCAGAGTCATTGAAGAAGGTCGAGGTGAAGCCAACCCCTCCTGTTGCCGAGGTGGACAGGTACAATCCTGGCTCACCAACCAAGCCAAATGGTAAGTTTAAATGTGTTCTTATATTAACATACATGTATTGTCGAATGGCTACTCTTATAAGGGCAACTTCACTGTGAAAAGAAATCAAAAATAAATCTAAGTCATTATTAGCTTGTCTGTTTCGAGGAAAAAGTTGCTACATCCTTGTTATAGTGGGGCTTAAACTATGTAGCCCATTATTCAAACATTTTAAAAGGTACCACTATGAAACTTTGAATACTTGCTTATCATGACAAGGGGCAGTTGGAAGACAAGGGGCATAATTCTGAAAGCTACATTTTTGGAGTTATGCCCCTTTTAATAATGTGTTGTAAAAGTTGCAAAATGTAAACAAAGTAGTATTTTGATTTCCATACAATATACTTATTCACTAAAACTAAACTAAAAGCCAAAACAAAAAGCAACTGATGAAAAAGATGGTTTAAGTAATTGACCAATGAGTATCTTTAAATAAAAGCATTTCTGTCTTTGAGGAAATTTAAAGAAATTGTTTGAAACTATTGTAAAATTTACCTCAAACATCTCTTTTCATAGACATATGTATTGTCATGGTTACAAACATCTCCTTTACAGGTAAATATTTTTAAATTGTTTCATACTTCATTTGATGGTAAAAAAACATTTGGTTTGTATATGACCAAACATATTGTTTAGTATTGATGTGTACATTTCAGATGGATCCCCTGGTCTTCCCCCAATGCCGTCAGATCCGGAGCCAGCACCCCCACCGCCCCCACCACTTCCTGTAGAATGTCTACCCCCTCCTCCCCCACTAGACGACTCTCATGCTATAGGAAAGAAAGATTTCCAGTCGAAACAATCCAAAGAAATTTCAAAATCGGTGCCATCTGTAGGGGACAAGGCTATTTCATCAGTATTTGAGAACAGTAGCCCATTAAAAGGGCAGATCGGAGTTGTGAAGCCAATGTCGATTTTACCTAAAGTAATTAATGCAGACATTCCAATGCCTGCTGAGCAAAAGCCATCAGAAGATGAGGCCTCCAAGGATAAGAAAACAAAGGAAACTAAAAATGAATCTGGACCATCAACTTTAAAGGAATCAAGGGATAAAGAAAGGAGAAGATCAAAATCTTCAAGACAAAGGTCAAAGTCAAGGTCAAAATCTAGAGAAAGAAGTTCTTCAACCCGTAAAAGGTCACCCATAAGAAGGAGAAGAAGTTCTCCATCTCCTAAAAGAAGTAGGAAAAGATCACCCTCACCCTCTCCGAAGAAAAGGCGATCTAGATCACCAAGGAGAAGGAGGTCAAGGTCACCAAGAAGAATTTCAAGGTCACCAAAAAGGCCAAGGAAAAGGTCATCATCTGGTTCTGTGTCTCCTAGGAGATACTCTCCTGTTCCTCCAAGAAGGAGATCAAGGTCTCCGAGGCGTAGAAGGACAAGATCCCCTAGACGAAGGTCAAGGTCACCTCGTAGATCAAGGTCTCCACGTAGAAGATATTCCAGATCTAGATCCAGGTTGGTTACCTATCAAACTGTTTAAAGTTTTTTTTTTTAAGCTCATCCTTGACAAAATGAAGGTGATTTTTGTGATCGCTTTTCGTTCATACCGACCTTTGCTTCGTTAAAACTAATACTTTAAATACACGTAGTCATAAAGCACTAGAATTTCATCCAATCTTGAATGAATATTCCTTTTGGTGGTCATCTTTGAAACTTGTTCTTGAAATGAATTTAATTTATCAGAATTTGGCCAAGAGGCATGATGACATTTTAAATATCTTATTATTATAAAAACGCCAAATGTAGTAATGCATAGTATATTTTCATGAAATTTATTCCTAGTGACATACCCAATGTACATTTAAAACTGGGTCAATTGCTTCTTTGGCATATTGATTTTTTTATTGATATGTAAAAACTTAAAAATTTTTTTTAAAGACTAAAAGCTAAGCTAAGATATTTTAAGCAAGAAAATTTTCTTTGGGTGTCTGAAGACAATGCAAAAGAAAGCCCTTGAAAGTAAAAGAAGGTCCATTTAAATTTCTTATGCATGTAGTTAAAAAACTTAAAATGTTTAATTTCTTTTTAAAAAATACAAAGAGTAGGAGCTCAGAATTTACAAAATATTTCCTAATGGATAGTTAGCCAGTTGTTCAAATAAGGAGCCCTGGTTCAATTGCCGGCGCCCCGGGGGTCCATGATTTTCCTTATATGTTGTATAGCAAAAACTTAAAAAATCTTCTTTGAAAAAAAACAAATAGCTAGAGTTTAGATACTAAGCATGAAACATCTTCTAGTGAGTGTCTACAAAGTTTGTTCAAATAAAAGCCCTGGGGTCAAAATTGGCCCCGCCCTGGGGGGTCATTGATTTTCCTTATATGTGTATAGCAAAATCTTAAAAAATCTTCTTTGAAAAAACTCAAATAGCTATAGCTAAGATATTAGATATTAAGCATGAAACATTTTCCAGTAAGTGTCTACAAAGATTGTTCAAATAAAAGCCCTGGGGTCAAAACTGGCCCTGCCCCTGGGGTCTCATTGTTTTTTACTATATGTGTAAAGAAAAAACACAACGAGCTAGACCTTAGATGTTTAGCATGAAACCTCTTCTAATGGGTGTCGACCATGTTTAATCAAATAAAAGTCCTGGAGTTTTAAACTGGCCCCACTCCGGGGGCCTATATACAGGTGAGCGACTTCAGGGCCATCATGGCCCTCTTGTTTTTTAAATCTTCTCCTTTGACAGTAAACGCTGTATTTATTTTATGTTTAGGCAGTTTCTTCATACCACAAATTTTGCTTTTAAAAACAAAGTATTTGGGAGAAAGCACAGTGAGTATAGTGTATGCATGTTGAATTGGTCTACCATCATTGAAATGAAATATTTCTTGAAAGTGATGTCCTTATTCTTTGATATTTGTTACTTTGAAGATGAATATCAAAATTGTCCTTATTCAGAATTATGGCAAGAGGATGGGTGACATTTTACTATCTTTATTGATTGATAAATAAACAGCATTTTCATAAGTGGTTATTTTGTGTATCATAGGTATATTTTCATTGTAATATTTATTGCCCAATAGTGAAATACATTTTCAAAACTGGTTGCTCATTGATTTTCTTTTGCTATGTTTATTTTGTTGAATGATGTAAATTAACTGTGAATTGTATATTTGTAAATGACTGTATGAATTTAATGCAAGATATAATTTTGTAATAATTTTTTGCAGAAGTCGTGGAAGACATGCGAAAAAGAGGAGTCGATCACCTGTGAAACGTAAAAGAAGGTAACCAATGAAAATTTCTTATGTTCACATTGTTATTTGTTTAAAAAAGTATTCTATTTATAAATGTTTAATTTACATGTTAATTAGAGATAATTAATTGTACGAATAAAGTAGGAAGCTTCAGAAGTTTACAAAAATTATCAAACAAATACACTCAGTATATGTCTGCCAGCTTATCTCAATAGGGGTAGCATCCAGTTATTCAGATGTTGCTGGTGCGATCCTTGGACAAGGCAGAATTTCTCCATGACAATTAATCTCGGACGTTGAGTCTGATAGTAAGTTGTCTCTCACCGCTGATCAGAAATAATTTGGGATAAGTAGTACGTCACTGGCAGAGAAAATGGTAAATACTGGTTAGTTATCCAAGGAAGACGGTTAGATGGGTTGGCATCGGAGTTGAAACCAAAGACGTGTGATAAAATCACTGTAAAAACCATAAAAACAAACAAATTTTCAGTATACAATCTAAGCTAACATTTGTCCCATATGCAGCTGTAGAACTGGGAAACTGTTAAACATATTCCTTTGATCAAAGTTTTAATGATAAATCAGTTGATCATAGGATAATCATGCCTAATTTTGAAATTAAAATTTTAATTTCCAAAAATATGATATTACATACATGTATATAGATTTATATTGTTGCAATATTACAGGCAAAGTAGTAGCTCGTCATCAAGCAGTTCCCGCTCCCGGTCATCACGGAGACGTAACAAAAGGTCACCAAGTAGTAGTGACTCGAGTAGAAGCAGGTCGTCACGACGACGGAGGAAGAAGAGTTCAAGTAGCAGTCGAAGTAGATCTTAAAAGGATAATAGAATGACAAACATTTTAAAACTGTTTTTTTTTTATTATCTATTTTTCTTTTTAATAAAATGAAAGGTTTATTTCATTAATTTTCACGGTATGAATTTTGTACATTTCTTGGCTTTTGTCATTTTATTGTTTGTTGAAAAATACATAGTTTTAAAGCTCGATTAAGGGTGTCTAAATGTACATGTCTATGCTTATAGTAAAGAGTCAGGCCAGCCTGGATGTCCGAGCAGGGTTACTTAGAGCCATGGGAAAATGTCCTACAATTGACTGCTTTTGCATTTTTAGCAAGACTTTTTAAAGAATAGCGAAAGATATTGTAGACTTTTCCAGGTGCCTATGTTATAATTTAGTTAAGTTTTTGCATGCAAATGGATATTTCTAAAACTACTGAAGGGAATGGGTTAAAACTTCACACAGTTATTTGAGAGTATAATAGGATGTCAACTTTAAAGGCCATAACTCTGCCGTGGATTTTGACAGAATTATGGCCCTTTTTGAACTTGGAAAATTTTACATTATCCAGGCTCTTTGTATACTATCAAGCACTGAGAATAGCCAACCGATGGCTCTTGTGAATTTTTAATAATTGTAATGAAAGTGACAATAATTTGTACATGTAAAGTGGTGTAAATTAGGTTCTTTTTTATGAAAAGGAACTTATCAAAGACAATTAATTTTAAATTTTATTAAAAGATTTGTTTTTACATTTAAAGGAACTCCACTGTGGTAGAAAGCCTAAAAAACATAAAATCTGAATTTCTTACATGTAATAGCTGGGGCACTACATGTAATAGCTGGGGCACTTAAAACAGAAATATATGCAAAAATATACTTGGAAATAAATTGAAAATAGTATTTTTGAGTGAAAAGTTGCAACACTTTTCAATTTTTGGAATTAGAATAATGATTCTTGAAAAACAGAGTGAGCGAATGATCTGATATTTTACATACCAGTTGTTGGTTTAGACCTACATCAAATAGAACATTTATCTTGAAAAAATATTTCCTGTCCCATCATGTCAAAAAAACATCAGTGGAGTCCCTTGAATGTAGACAATAGTTTCTTGTTGATATAGATAAGTTCATGTGAATTAATGGTGTTGTGTTTTCGTTGTTCGTTTTTTTGTGGGTATTTTTCTGATACAAAAAATGGTGACTTTTTGATAATTGTAACATAACTACTGAAGTACAGTTTTATTTTACTGGGAAATGAGAGGTATTTTGGATTTTCTGGTAACTGTCCGAATATTTGTGTATATTTAGGTAAAACTCATACCACTATACAGTACTTGATTTGACTTTTTGATTTAAAGCTGCATGTCGCCAGATGAGCCGAAAATCTTCAAGAAAATCAATTTTGAGAAAATTTACTAAGATTTTTAGAAAAATGAAAATATTCAATATTTAAGTAATGATTTTTGCAGTATTTATCACCATATATCTACTGTGTAACTAACACAGTTCGGGCTATTTTGCATGTTTTTTAAACTGTATTTGGTAATATATTTTGATTGAATGTGCTGTTTGAAATGTGTAAATTATTTTCTTTGTTCACTTCACAATATTTTACTCCTGAATACATTTTCAAAGTTTTCATGAATCTAGATGCAATCTGCTTTAAACATTTTAATGCAAAAAAAACAAACCCAAAAAAACATTTGAGCCGCCTCACAACAAAACCAACATAATGTGTTTGCGACCAGCATGGATCCAGACCAGCCTGCGCAGTCTGGTCAGGATCCATGCTGTTTGCTTACAAACTCTATAACAAGTAGAGAAACTGATAGCGAACAGCATGGATCCTGATCAGACTGCGCGGATGCGCAGGCTGGTCTGGATCCATGCTGGTCGCAAACGCATTATGTTGGTTTTGTGGTGACGCTGCTCATTTACATACATGTAGACAGTAGCAATACAATGGTATAACATAGGCGGGGAAAAAGGTTGACACACAACTTCTCCCAGTATTAACAATGGGTCTTTTATATACTAAACTAAAAGATTTTTGCTAGTAAATTTCCAATTTAGTATGTCGCACACAGGCAAGTTCATTGATTAGCCTGCTAAATATAGAATATAAGTTATTTATAGTGTACAATTTATTCTTTTTTCTGTTATATTTCACATTAATTGAGATATTTCTTTTGGTTAAACTCTATATATATGGTAATACATGGTAATTGTAAAGTTTTTTTTAAAGTCCAATGTATTATAGTACAAAATGTATACATTTCTAATATACTGGCAACCTTAATTTCATATATTTGTTAAATTGGTTGACTTTAAATTCCTCTTATTTTCAAATTTTGTAATTTTTCAACGTTTGTGAAAATGAATAAAATGGTGGGTCATTATTTATTTTCTTCCAGGACATGATACATTCATTATAGTATGATTTACAATTATTTTTTAGAAGTTAGCAAAGGAAAGATTTGTTCAACATGGGATTAAATTTATAAATATTGTTACACTTGTTTTCGTTGTATTTACCATGTAAAAATTTCTTTTCAGTTGAGAGAAAATTTTGTAAGAGTATTTCATTTGCATGCTGAAAGACACTTTAGCTCCACTTCACTTGTAGCAGAGTGCAGCTTTTGTCATTACCCTCTTTTGTGTGTTCACTTTATGTTAACTTTATGTTAAGGCGGCGTGGCCGGCTTGTTAACGCGTCGGCAGAAATGGTGTTTAATTAAATTAAACATACGCCGCGTGTGTTCAATCCCCCTTCAGGGGTTGAAGCCATTGTTTCCTTAAGCAAGGAACTTTACACTCGTTACTAAGCACTGGTTTGTTCCAGGAACAAATTCGAGACTGTTTCAATATCCTTATACTGTAGCTTTTAACACAATCGAACTAAAAATAAATTATATAAAAAGTATCAAAGATATTCGCTTCAACTAGCTTACGGTACATCAGCGGTTCTACTCGTCTGAAACAATGTGCTGAGGGGCACCTTCGGTTTCCTTCACCAGTAAAGCTGGGAAGTCGTCGTATGACATACTGTGTGGGGTAAATAACAGTAGTGCAACGTTAAAAGAAACACTTCAAACTTGAAATACTTAAATTGTTATTTTAAAGGACAGGTAACCTTAGGATGTTTTTGGTACAGTTACAACCCTTTTTCCTTGGAATTTCGCTTCTTATTCTTTCAAAACACGTCACAGATAATCACTGTAAGCATGAAATACTTTACATTAAATATTGTATTCAATACTGAGAGGAGTGGAGCGAGCTATCCGCGACCATATGAAATACAACCACATTACTTTGTACAATTATACTGCACACTTCGAATATCGGCCAGTCTGTCTTCTGGTAGAAAACTAATCGGTGATTTCAGTGAAACATTGTTGTATAACTTCCATGACGTAGATTACATTGTCGGTGTGACTTTTCTTTTTCTTTTTTCGTTTTATTCCGGTATAAATACCGAAGTGGTTCTCCCTTGTGTGAGGGCTTTGTTTCATGAACAGCGCCAACCCCCTTGATCTTTCTATACCGAAGGAGCGGTGGGGAAGTTGAAAGTATCTAAGGTCGTGGGTCCGAGCACTAATTTGGTCACGGCCATGATTTCTCATACGACACCAGTACTGTATGAACTATAGAATATGTCTAAAAGTCAAATAAAAATAGATTTTATACCCATTCTGGCTTCGAATTATACGGATAATTACACACCTGTATATACTACTTGTTTCAAAGTGTTCGTTGTCCGCTAAGCTCATTGGCTTGACGTTTTGAACTTTTGTCTCGTACAAATATACATGTAATGATTATGCACTGATTTAGCAGACATTTAATCTATATAGATTAAAGATTTTCGACCACTGGTCACTCGGCTTTATATTTTAATCCTGCTAGATGTAATAACTTTGAATAATTTTTAATCCTAAACGATTAATAGGATTCTAAAACTTTAAAATTCATGATTTTCTTTTACAACATAGGTACAGAATTAATGGATTCTAAACAAACCGTTTGTTTTATATACGGAAATGAAATAATTTTAAGTATTTTGTATTTTCTAAACAAAGTGGTGGCATAATGCGAAAATGAATAACTTCTGTAGCAGATTTCGGAATTTGAAATGTGGTTATTAAATGGTTGAATAATAGATAGTCGAATACTGGACGATTTTTTTCTTATTTTGAAATTAAATGATAAAAAACTATGTGGTTCCCAACAGATAACCGTCCGCCAAGCACACACAACACGCCGCGCACAGATCGCAGGTTACCAAAATTAAATGACAAAGGAAGCACTATAAGCCGTAAGTCAGACCGTCCTGTTCTGCCACCGGCGCAAGGAACCAGTACTGGTAAGCCGTTCTTTGTAGAGGATGACAGACGATCTAAAATAACCGTAGTGTCTTTAAAATCGGACAGAACATCTAGGACAGTACAGACAGTCCAGTCGACATTATCACCACGGACACCAGTTGCCCCACCTCCGAAAGGCGCGAAAGGAATGTTTATAAAAGCAAAGACTAAAGTGAAAGACGGCTTCAGGTAAGGTTGTTTTTTTAGTAATTTAAAGACACATTATGCCTCAGAAATATTGTTTTCTTCTTTATAAAAGGCAAATATGAGGTTTACAACATTAAAATTATGGTTTTTTTTGGCAAGCAATATGCTTATCATCTTAAGAAAGTAGCACTGTATATATTAGTTGTCATGAAAATAGAAAATTGAAAACAAAGTAGTATTTTGACTTCCATACAAAATAAATCACTTTAACTGTACTAATTGCGGAAAAGCAAAAGAAGGTTCAGCTAATTGGTCAATGAGTAACGTTTTGGAAACACCCAGCTAAAATCTTTTGAGAAAACAAGAAAAAAAGCATTTCTGATTTAATATTTATGAAATGAAATATTGTATAACAGAAAGTACCCCTTGCCTATAAATTGAAACAACGTCATACGTAAATGTCATAATATAGATGTAGTATACAGAAACAAACTGCGGGTGCCAACAAGCAGTAGTTTATAACAGAAACAAATTGCTGATGCTACAAAACACGGATATGAAATTTACTACAACAGAAATTTGCAAATGCCGACATAAAATTGACTTTATAAACAAATTGTGGTTACCGACAAACACGGATATAAAGTTGACTATATTAAACAAATTGTGGTTACCGACAAACACGGATATAAATTTGACTATACAAACAAATTGTGGTTACCGACAAACACGGATATAAAGTTGACTATATTAAACAAATTGTGGTTACCGACAAACACGGATATAAAGTTGACTATACAAACAAATTGTGGTTACCGACAAACACGGATATAAAGTTGACTATACAAACAAATTGTGGTTACCGACAAACACGGATATAAAGTTGACTATATAAACAAATTGTGGTTACCGACAAACACGGATATAAAGTTGACTACATATGTTTACAAACAAATTGTGGTTACCGACAAACACGGATATAAAGTTGACTATATAAACAAATTGTGGTTAGCGACAAACACCGATGTAAAGTTGACTATACGAGTAAACAAATTGTGGTTACCGAAAAACAACGATATAAAGTTGTTTATACGAGTAAACAAAATGTGTTTACCGACAAACACTGATATAAAGTTGACTACAAAAATACAAACATATATAGTTGACTATACCAGTAAACAAATTGCAGATGCCGACACACTCAGATATAAAGTTAACTACATTAACAAATTGCGGATGCCGACACACACGGATTTAAAGTTATGTACATAAACAAATTGTGGATGCCGATAAACACGGATATACAGTTAACTACATAAACAAATTGCGGATGGCGACAAACACGGATATAAAGTTAACTACGTAAACAAATTGCGGATGGCGACCAACACGGATATACAGTTAACTACATAAATAAATTGCGGATGCCGACAAACACGGATTTAAAGTTATCAATATATGATACGGATTTGACGCGCTGTTACGCATTCAGTGAATCAAACAGTTCTCCTTATAACAATATTTACCAGTTTTATATCTCTGAAGTTAATCTTCTAAGTAACACCAATATATAATTTCTAAGTCAGACGTATTAAAATGTAATGTTCATCTTTTTTGTATTACAGAGAATCTTCAATAAAAAGAATTGTGGCATCAGGCCTATGTGTGGCGACGACGCTTCTACTGTTATTCGGAGTGTTTCTGCCTTTTTGGAACGTGTACACTTACACAGTCGATGATGTGACCACTGGCTACTATGGGGGTTTGTGGAACTACTGTCTGAGGGTCACTGGTGGGAGTACGACCTGCACCATGTACACAGAGTATTATTTAGCACGTATGTTACGATTTCGAGAAGTTTGTTTTCAATATATGAGCCGCGTCACGACAAAACCAACATAATGGGTTTGCGGCCAGCATGGATCCAGACCAGCCTGTGCATCCGCGCAGTCTGATCAGGATCCATGCTGTTCGCTTACAGACCCTGTAACAAGTAGAGAAACTGATAGCGGACAGCATGGATCCTGATCAGACTGCGCGGATGCGCAGGCTGGTCTGGATCCATGCTGGTCGCAAACGCGCTATATTGGTTTTGTCGTGACGCGGCTCATATATTCCCCTTATCGTTCTTTTCTAATACACTGTACATCAAATTGTAACATTTAAGTGGAGCGGTGGCCTAGTGGTTAAGGTGTCTGCCTCTAACCCCAGGGATGATTGGTTCCGACCCTGTTTCTTCATTTGACACCAGTACTGGTTGGTTCCAGGAAGCGGACTCGAAAGTGATTAATATAAGTTGCAAGAACTTGTTCATTCGAGCTTAGGTAGATATGTTTTAACCAAATAGTAACATTTTGAAAAAAAATATTTGCTCCGTATTTTGAATTCTAAATTGAGTAATAAAAAAAAAAACTAACTAGGCTACAACTGTAACTGCCTTGAAACGTTTTTAGGTGTTTCTGTTAACGTTAGGGTGGAATATTTCAGATTGAGCAAGTCATTCTCGTCAACTTCCCAGAATGAACTACATTTTTGCCAACATTCTTTCTAGCTTTCCCCTCTAGATTCGCATAATCCGCAATCTTTTCTTTATTTTTTCTATTTTAATTCAGCTTGTCTGTTATTTAGCCATTCTTTTTATCATTAATTTCTGTAAATACATTTGAATTTATGTTTACATATAGTGTGTTACTGCTCCATCTTTTAAATAAAACGGTTAGGTTATATTGGAGCGTAACATCATTGTAATAACCTGCCGATACAACAACTTACCGCCTGATTTCAAGGCCCATTGAGCCCCATAAATGCCTTTATTTCTATTTCTATTTAAAAGTCTTTTATTTGTGGTGTACTTTATAATACTTTTATTGGTTCAAAAAGTAACTCAGAATCATATTTTTTATGTGCATTGCCTTTTGGCAGTTGGTACAGTTATATGAATTAATTATTTAATTTTTATATTACATGCATATAGTTACGTCGCATACATAACCGATTTTTTTTCTTTTTTCTTTCTTCATTTTGTTATTTGTTTTTTGGTTTTTTTTTTCTTTTTTGCATCCGATTTTTAAGTATGTGTCTTATATTCAATTTCTTAATCATACATAGGGGTTATGCACGGTGGCACTGAGCAGACATGCACAATTTGTTTTTAAAAATGCACTTCTCTCTTTTTTATCTCGTTACTATACTAATTCGAGGGAACGACTTAGAGCCACCGTAGTTCTTTTGTAAATGAAAAAAATCACACAAATGTTATATATATTTTTGTAGACTGGTTCCGAGCCGTACGATTTTTGGAATTGATGGCGTTTATGGGAATGCTTGGACTAATGGGTTTGGTAGTTGCCTACATGTTCTTTCTGCGAGAGATTAAATATATCTTTCTTCAATGGATCATAATTGGGCTATGCTTTGGTGTAGGTATGTAAGAAACTAAGATGTTTTACAACTATGTTTACTTTTACACGTTAAGGAGCTACAACTCTGTAATTCAAAAAATAATTTCAGGTCATTTTAAACAGGAATTCAAGTTCGAAGGTTAAGCAAGTTCTGTGGAAATCTGTTTCAGAACGAATCAAATCAAATATAAAATTGCTATAATGCAGACACTCATAATTTGGCCATCTAAGGGGCACAACTCGGACATGAGTGATGGAATCAAACCTCAATCGATATTTTTAATGATACAATTTGTGTCTGATCAAACTGGTGAAAATGGCAGATTCCGAACTGAAATTCCAGCTTATAAATAAAAGACAGGTTGCCGGATTGTTTTTCTGGTTAATTTCAATATATCCAGTACGTATGTTAGATTAATATTAACTCCGACTTAGATGACTTTGTAAAGTTTAAATACAAACAGCTCTTACATTTATCATGGACTACATTTTGTTTGTTTTCCAGCTTTATTCAGTCTACTAGGATTGATTGTTTACGCCTCTTCTTACTCTAACTCAAGTCACATCAGCAGTGCGTATGGACTTACATTTTGCGCGTTCTTTGGCACTTGCGCTGCTGGTGCCCTTTTTCTATGGGACAAACTGACAATGGGAAAAGAAATTGACGCTACAACGGGATTTAGAGGATTATCCGGGTACCAAAGTTCAAGGCCGTCAAAGATGCGCAGCCGACTCTCTCACGTAAAGAGCACGAGATCCCATGGTCAAAGGTCAACGGATAGGTCAACAGTGGTCAGTAAAGTGTCAAGCGTCCCAAGAAGCACGAGATTAGGTGCTAATCCAAGCGTTGGTGCTGGCACTCAGCTTCCTACAACCAAAGAAGTGTAAAGATTGCCAATTAATCATTCTAAAGCAATCAGAATAGAACCCTTTTGACTATTTCCCAATGACTTAATTCGTGTTTGATAACTTTGTTGCTATGTGATATATTTTGTTGAAATCCTAAATTGTGTGTATTGATATTTATTTTGTCAGAGCGTAAAAAACGTTTTGCTATAAGTGTTTAGGTTGAATGATATAAATACGTTATAATTATATATGTATTGTAATATAGTTAAGAATAAATAATTAACTTGGATCTTTTGCCGATATAAACCTTATATGAGTATGACAAGCAAAGTGCGTTGAACCAAAAGGTACAGTTTACAAGAAAGGTTCGTTTGTTAGAGTATAATACAAAATATCTTCCTGACTCCAATATTAATAATATAAACAATATTTTTGGCACTATTCATGAGAAAGCTGCTTCTTACCCCTTACCGTGTGAGAACCGGAAGTGATTAGCTTTTGGCACCAGTGTTAGGCCAGGCCAGATAGCAAAATCAGGCTCTATACTGTTGGTAGTTTCATATTGAATTGTTCCAAATTCAAAGCTCGATAAATTTGACAGGGATAATTCTGCACTGATTTCAATACTTTTATTATGACAAATTAACACAGGTTTCTTAAGCAATAAGTAGTACTGTATCTCCATTACTTCTTTTCTGAAAGAAGACTGTTGTGTTACAAACGATTTTATTTTAATAGAACAAGTAACCTATTGATAAAAATTGGTTACCGATTCTCCGATCTATAAAAGGCACAATATTTTTTGCAGCAACACCATTCTCGATATTGAACTTAAAAAAAAACTACCTTTTTTCCTATACAGTAAAAAATCTGTAGAGCAACACCCTTCGAGAGTAGCAAAAATGTTTGTTGATGAGATGTTACTTTACAGGACTAAAATCTTATTTGTAGTCTAAATTTGAACTTTTTGAAAAAATTATTAGTTGTACATACATAGTGCATTATATAATCGGACAAAATAGCGTCGCGGGTAAAAATAAATACCGTAACTATTTCGGTTATTTTTGACTGTATGCTATTATAAATTATTAAGCTCTTGGATTGATGAACTTTCAATCAAATGACACCAAATAATCATCCCAGAATGGGACAGTAAAGATTATTTATATGCCGAAGTAATCTGTGTCCATGTGTGCTGAAGTTCTCAAAAAAGATCCTGTCTCCTGGAGCTTTCTTTTAGTCAGATTCTCATTAGTATCTTGGAATATTTCCACGTTTTTGATAGAAATCGATCGCTTTACCTTCTTTAAACAATTTCCGAGCAATTTCCTTTACCCTCAGGTTATTCTTTCTTTTTTATTTAAAACCAAGCAGACTAATCAAATCACACCATGTAAGAGACGTCATACGTCTGTACGTGTTTTAGAAATAACCAATTGAATCCAATTTCTGTTCATGACGCGGGTATTGGTAGCATTTGACACATAAACATGTCTACATCATTATGAAGCTCCACCATTTTGTCTGAATAATTATATTGCACCATACTGATCACTCTTCGGCCACTTCAGGCCAGGTACATAATCGACACAGGGTTTACATTAACAACAAAACAAATTCCTCCTTTTTTAGATTCTTTATATATTTATAGTACAGGGAATGGTTTATAATAGATGATATGTATATATTTTATATAAAAATGTATAAAAATACCTCGCTTCCTTTATATATACATAAGAACTGATTCCATAAATGAATTAATGACATATACATATGAATTGACTAAAAACTATATTATCTGTAAGAATATTAAACTGAAATCTGAATTAAACAGAAAGATCACTGAATAAATTGAATTAACTTGTGTTCCTAAGTAATTAAATTAATTTCTATCTGTGTACAAATATATATCAGAAAAAGAAATTATATAACCAAAGAAATTATATAACCAAAGAAATTATATAACCGAAATAGATCTGATTGATTTACTGGTGCATATATTATGAATATGTATTTCAAAAACATGCATATGTATTACATGATGTACAAATATTTGAATATGCATGAATACTAAAACAGATAATTTGCATATTCATAAAAACATTTAATGAAAGAAGATATGGGTGTATATAAGCACTTTTATTCATTGACCTAATTACAGTTTTGAAAATCATGCAGAAAAAAAAACCCTTTCACTTCCTATGTAAATGTTATATTTTTCTTTTGTCATATTTTAAATGAAAATCAAATGCTTTTAATATCAATATTCTCTTATTTTTTACTGTGTTTACAGACACCTGTTAGATTGCCTGATTAACTAATAGTTTATACATGATGACTCTAGTAATAATGAATGCAAGAAACAAAATTAATCTTAATATCATAATAAGATGTAAATTGCAAATAAAGTTTGAAATGCTAATGATCTTGTGTATAATACATGTATATAGTTATACTATAAGCTCTTAAAAAATATTTCAAAATCAATCCAAGGGCCTGTAATCTTGTAAGTTCCTTAACAAGTTTTTCGCAAATTACTTCCCTTGATTAACACATGTTCAGAAGTGAAATACTACGAATAAAACTCTAGTATATAGATCTTGCTGGAATAATTTATGCAAAAAAGAAACGTGCGTAAAATCAATATTTAGGGAAATTTGACTAAAACAAGTGATATCAACTGATGAAAATATATAACTTAATTACATGTATTTACTATAAATACTTAGTAGAAGTAGTAGTAAAAGAGGTACATTAAGTGATATGTCCTCAGTCTTTGGGAAAAAGTGTGAAAATTTAGCAAGATATTGGTTTGCATGAAACAGAATTTCAAATCAGGACTTTCAATGTTTAAAAAATTTAAGTATAAACTCCAAAATGACCCCTGGAATGACTTTTTCTATACATGTAATTGCTTGAAAGGCATAATATACATATGCAAAATGTGCATACATAATGTCATCTTGGATACTTCTATAGCATGTCATGAATATACAGATGGTACAACAACTTTATGTTATATTTAATCCATAGAAATTATATTTAGGTCATATGGTTAATATTGAAGGTTTCACTGATACAGAAGCAATCCTGATGTTCCCCCACCCCCTTTCATTAATTCAGTCACAAGTCTGCACATAGAATGAACCATTCTCCTATTACAATTTTTAGTCACCAAGATTTAAAATGTCCGGCACCATATCCTCCGCAAAAAAGGAGGAAAATCTTAAAGTCTGTAAGTCAGCCACTTTAACAATTCTAAATTAGAATCCACACTTGATGGACTTGATTGAATATGATAAATTATAATGTATATGGTACATACATAATAACCACAGTTTTTGCACAAAAACCCTTGGCAATTCATGAAAAAGTGAAATGTACAAATCACATAAAACATTCTTGAATGGAA
The DNA here is from genome assembly GCF_026571515.1 of Ruditapes philippinarum. Classification (NCBI taxonomy): domain Eukaryota; kingdom Metazoa; phylum Mollusca; class Bivalvia; order Venerida; family Veneridae; genus Ruditapes; species Ruditapes philippinarum. The sequence continues at coordinate 221,526 of NW_026854104.1, forward strand.
AATTCAGCTCAAAAAAAAAAAAAATTTTTAAAAAAGCACTTTCATGTCACAACCATCATGTATAACAATAATTATCAATATAAATGATAAAGATCATTCTTTACTTGCTTTACCATAAAATGCTTGCGGCTAAATGATTTGAAAACAATACAATATAATATATTCCATGATAAAAATTTATATACATTATTGTAAACGGGCAATCATGTAAAGCCAACATGTACGACTATGAATATTTGAATTTTTTCAAAATTTACCAAATTTACAAGTTGACGTCACATATCTGATTAAATGTCATGCTCTTGAAGTAGTTTTGAAAAAAAAAATCATTTTCACAAATGCGCAATCACACATTTTGTATAAAGATCCGCAGGATGAGCTTTTTCAATTTTTCCCTGCAATTTTTTTGTGTTGGGAACTAAAAGTGTAAAATTATCTACTAAACTAAAACTCTAGTAGTAATGAGCAAAATTCATTCAATGCAAAAATCAAGAATACAGTTACTGTTAAATGCTTATAATTTCCCAAAATAATTTATAACAGTCTTTTATGAGAGATTGTAAAATTTATTCCAAAATGGCTTGAAGTCAAGAAATAGTGTTTGCGAAAAAGAAATAGTTTCCACTATTCTAAGGCTTATAAATTTTGATTCAAACACAGATGGTGTAAAATGTTCCAGCAATGCTGATTTTTTTCAAGTGTCTGAATCCTGAATTATCCAGGAATATATTAAAATTTCTTAGAAACTACATGAAATAATGATGTTTTTCCTCCAGATTTTTCAGAAATCTGTAAACTTATATGAACTCTGGAGGCATGCCAGTTTAACAATTACCTAATTACTTACATAATGCAGAAAATGTTTTTTTTAAGTTTAACTTCACAAATATGATGATAAACTTTTATTTTCACATGGCAAAGCATACCATGTAAAATAAAAATTTGATTTTTAAAAAGATTTTTTCCATGGTTTAAGTTGCTAAACAAGAGGGCCATGATGGCCCTAGATCGCTCACCTGAATTATCAAACTCATCCAAACAATTACCTAGACAAGCATTCTGACCAAGTCTCATGACAGGTGAGTCAAAAATGTGACCACTACAGTGTTAACAAGGATTATCCATATTTGAGCAGTGCGACCTAGTTTTTTACCCAGGTGACACATATTCAAACTTGACCTAGAAATCATCAAAACAAACTTTCAGACCAATTTCCAGGATACTTGGATCAAAATAGTAGCAACTAGAGTGTTAACAAGATTTTTCTATTTTTAGCTCCGGTGACCTAGTTTCACATGGGATTTCGAACTCATCCAAGCAATTACCTAGACAAACATCCTGACCAAGTTTGATGATAATTGAGTCGAAAATGTGACCACTAGAATGTTAACAAGGTTTTTCCATATTTGGGCGGTGTGACCTAGTTTTTCATCCAAGATGACCCATGTTCGATCTTGACTTAGAAATCATCAAAACAAACTTTCAGACCAATTAACAGAATATTTGGATCACAACAGTAGCCACTAAAGTGTTAACAAGATTTTTTCTATTTTTAGCTCCTGTGACCTAGTTTTTCATCCGAAATGTCCCATGTTCGATTTATTCCCAGCAATGACCTAGACAAGTTTCCTGACCAAGTTTGATGACAATTGAGTCAAAATTGTGACCACTAGAGTGTTAACAAGGTTTTTCTATTTTTAGCTCCTGTGACCTAGTTTTTCATCCGAGATGACCCATGTTCGAACTCATCCGAGCTATCACCTAGACAAGCATCTTGATCAAGTTTGATGATGATTGATGCAAAAATGTGACCGCTAAAGTGTTAACAAGGTTTTTCTATTTTTAGCTCTGGTGACCTACTTTTTCCTCCGAGATGACCCATGTTCGAACTCATCCAAGCTATCAACTAGATAAGCATCCTGACCAAGTTTGATGATGATTGATGCAAAAATGTGACCACTAGAGTGTTCACAAGGTTTTTCTATTTATAGCTCCGGTGACCTAGTTTTTCATCCGAGATGACCCATATTCGAACTCATCCGGGCTATTATCTAAACAAGCATCCTGACAAAGTTTGATGATGATTGGGTCAAAAATGTGACCACTAGAGTGTTCACAAGGTTTTTCTATTTTTAGCTCCTGTGACCTAGTTTTTCATCAGAGATGACCCATGTTCGAACTCATCCAAGCAATTGACTAGACAAGCATTCTGACCAAGTTTGATGATGATTGGTTCAAAAAATGTGACCACTAGAGTGTTCACAAGGTTTTTCTATTTATAGCTCCTGTGACCTACTTTTTCATCCGAGATGACCCATGTTCGAACTCATCCAAGCTATCACCTAGACAAACATCCTGACCAAGTTTGATGATGATTGGGTCAAAAATGTGACCTCTAGAGTGTTCACAAGGTTTTTCTATTTTTAGCTCTTGTGACCTAGTTTTTCATCCGAGATGACCCATGTTCGAACTCATCCGAGCTTTCAACTAGATAAGCATCCTGACCAAGTTTGATGATGATTGAGGCAAAAATGCGACCGCTAGAGTGTTCACAAGTAATTGTGGACGGCCGGACGGACGACGGACGACGGACGACGGACATTCACCGATCCTAAAAGCTCACCCTGAGCAAGCTCAGGTGAGCTAAAAAAAGTTTAAAGAAATCAATTCACAACCTATGATCGAGCTTGCAACAATGTAACAGCATCACGATTTATTTTGTTATCTGATAACAAAGAAAAGTTAAAAATATAAGATACTATTCACAATCATAAAAATACATATGAACACTTTCATTCTGTTTGTAAAACAGTCATAAATTTTATGATACAAGATTAAAAAGATTTTGTAATGATTTCTATTTACAAATGGCACAAAAACAAGAAAAAACTGTACAATTCAAAAACCGTTTTTTGCAATTAAAAAGTACAAAAAGCTGGTGTTCAAGCATTTAAAAAAAAAAAATTCTATTATGGAATGATATTGATATTTTGATCACAGATAAACCAAAAATCATAATTTTACACTTAACTGTTCAGCAAAATGTCTTCCGAATTAAACATGGAAAACTTGATTTTTTTGTATCTTTGGTCATGCATAATTGAATAAACTTAATATTAACAAAAATTTAACTCTGAAAATTCAATTTAATTATACATAAATCCATTTATAAATTTCATATATTAAGGTGGTACATATTAATTGAATAGGTATAACAAAATTCAGCTCAAATAGAAACAAAGCTACGACTCTCACTGCCAAAAAGAAGACCCTGATTATTGCAGTAAATGAAATCTGGGTGCATTTAAACTAAACAGTTTTTTCTTGCCTTGTTAAAACAACCTTGTACTAACAGTCTAGCACTAGATCCTGCTAGTAGTTAAACTTGAGTCTATAATGTAAAACTTGGGCTATAATTAGCACTAACACGATGATGGTAGATATGATCCCGCCCAATGCCGCTCCTTTTGCGTAGGACCCGTATTTCGATGCCTGGATGTATTCCTTCTTCTTGAAGAAATCTCTAGACATCTCTGTAAAAACAAAATAATATAAATGGATACAAATTAACCAATCTTTAGCAACATATTTGTTTGCATCATTTCAAAATCAAATGACAGTTTAACTGATTTTAAAATGATGGAGTTTAGAGTTTCAGGCACCTAATCATATATTCAAATAGCAAATATCTGTTCTCATAATTGAATTGGATTGATCTTCTTTTTTCCAAGTTATGCAAGGTAATCAGCAGTGCAACATATTTAGCATTATGTTAATGCATAGCATTATTTGAAATTTATTCACAACAATATTTATATCTTATTCAAATTATGAGAAAATTTTAAACATGATTATCACTGTTAACTAGTTTGATATCAGTTCACTATTAGTTACATTGAATTCTAACACGACTCGCATTTTTCCCTATTGAACATAGAAGAACAGAAAGTGTGTGTTATTATGCTATAAAATCACTGTTTGACGTTCTATGTTTAGACATGTGACGTAACCTCTACAAAAATCCGACGCACTGACAATAAGAACGGAAACAAATTAGGCACAATTTTGTTTAATATCAGGTACGGCAACATTTATTTGTTGATGTCATGTTAGAATCGAAATAATATATCCAAATCAGGGATTTTATTGCTTGATAACATCACTGTTTGTCGTTTGGATGCGCATCATTATATCACTCGGGCTACGCCCTCGTGATATAATTCCTCGCATCCAAACTCCAAACAGTGATGCTATTGAGCAATAAAATCACAGTTTGGGATATATTATTTCTTAAATAAAGACTGTACTGTGTAAACCTTCTTTTTTTAAGTGACTATTTTTGTATAGATATTGACAGTTTACTTGTAAGCAGTAACATGTGAAAAAAAACAACCCTTTATTAAATGCATTACTTTTTTAAATAATGCTAATTAAATGTTTTACCCTTTGAAATGATGCTAATTAACTTTTTAAAAGGATGTTAAATGCATTACTTTTTTTCAAAATACAGTTATGCCAATTTAATGTACTATGTCAATTCTATGCCTGACTTTTAAATATAATTAGCTGCATGATGTGGTGAATTATTCTATAAACAAACTACCTCAAAGAAAAATGATATGAATATTTATATCACTGGAGAAAAACAGATCAAATAAATCATTACCAGCAAGAAGAATGGCTGCAATTCCAAAAATAGGATTGCAAAATAAGGAGCAGAATGCAAATCCCCAGTTATCTTGCGCCCGTTGCATCTCATTCGGAGCTTCAGCCGTGACAGGAAGTACGAAGAAGGAGGCTTGAGATGGTGTGTAAGTCGAGAGGTAACTCTTGTAACTAGGGGTGATACTCGCCATACTAGCCTGTGACGAGTAATGGGACGGCCATTGATGCATTTCAAACGCGGACTGGGAGTCCATCTCGCTCCCGTCCAACTGAGATTTACTGTCATAGTACTGCATGGTTGTTTCTTTCTACTGAAATAAACATTAAATAATATCAAATTAAGAAAGGTTTTAACAAACAAATCTGCGAAGTTGTTATGTAAAACATTTGCTATTAATTTACTGACTTATTTTAATAGTATTAATCTTGCTGACTTTCCACTGAAACCTATCAGTGCTCATGCAATAGCTGGTGGCATATGGGAAACATAGTTATGACACTAGCTGCATTACTAGAAACCATGTTCTACTAGTCGTAAGGTGTGCATTTGAAACCTTAAAAGGCTATTTGGTGTGCCGCTTTGAATTCATAATAACTTATTGCACCAATAAGTTTAATTACTAACAAGAATGACTAGCTCAGCTTCATATCGATAATATGGTGTGAAATGGATGTGACACTTTCATTATGTAAAGATTTCGAGTTACAGCTGTTTCGAACCAAACCCTCAGTTACATAATCTGCAGCTTCACTGCTGCTTGACCATACTTGACTTGTTCATTGAAGCATTTTGCTTTTGATATCTCTAAATTAACATTCTTTAAATTATCTAGTCCCACATGATGTTAGGAAACAGTATCAAGATTTGTAGCCCATGATCAACAACACATAGAATTGTATGCATCATACAGGGTAACCAACTAAAATCAATTTGGCTTTGATATTCATGATGTAATCTGTGACAGAAAAGTTTTATGTAATTAATCACATGATAATCAGATATTTACATCATACTGGTTTAAAATTGTTTACCATTACTATAAGCAGTATACATTGTATACATTAAAGGGACAGCTATAAGATACAAGGGAATCCAGGCACCAGTAACTAGCTCTTAATGATAAGACCCCTTGGTTCTTTTACATGCCCAGTGTATAGCACTTATACATGCAAGGATTACCTGGATTTCTTACCAGTACACCTCTAGGTAGGTGGGAAACACTGAAAGTGTCACTGAAAAAAGTGTGTAACCCTGGACCTCCGGAGTAATAATCAGTGGTCTAACCAATTCTGAGTGAGCTATCGCGTATATATGTATAATGACTAGCATATTGATCAATCACAACTTGAAATATGACAAGAGCTATACCATCATACACATGAACTAACTTTGAAATACTATCCCAGATCCCGAAACGTGAAATTTTTCTTGACCACTGGCATGACTGCAAGTATGTTGAATAAATATTTTTCTATTTACAGCGGCTTAATTCTGTGATAGTAAAGAATAACATTATAACAATAAAGGCGAAACAAATACAATGGCAATCAGATCTACATGCAAGTAATACGGGGAAGTCAAAGACCGGGCCCGCGAAGCGGGTCCGGGCTTTGGCTTGCCCGGCTATAGACTACACGTGTATATTTAAAAGAAAATCAAATAAAAAACATTTAAAAAATACATAGAATTCTATACCTATCAACGAAATTTTCAGTGTCAGTTCTAGTCGGGCGCCGCCATTTACAATGTAACTCAATGATAATAGGCGGGGTATTCCGATAACGTATCAAATCTCAACTTTTCGGATAAATAATAATCGTCGAGTGTTCCGAGTGAAAACGGAAGCAGTGCATGTAATACCGAATGACACCTTTAAAACGGAAGGAATGAAAGGAATATTTTAACGACTTCCCCGTTCATAGGCTTTGCCTAATTTCATATTATTTTAAGTATATAATATCTAAACTTTAGTAATACTTGACAGTTATCATAACTGTCAGAGAACTTATCTAAATTCTAATAACAGATAAAGAAAAATGGGATAGTTAAAGGTGCAAAACGAAGCAACTAAATATTATACTTTGTCTAAGCACACTGACGTAAATACTGACTATGCTATGTCCCTAAGATGTATATTGATCTATGAAAGTTATTATCTCTATCTCTTTGTGGCAGCATTGTCCTACGAAAGGCTATCATACCCGGCTTATATTATGAAATATGGCGGAAGTGAATCACCTAAAAATTCCAGGTAAAATCAAGGTGTATTACCTGTTTGAACACCTGTATTCAATACTAGAATAGTTAACTTTACGTCAATTTGTATTCTTAATCTTAAAACGCCAACGTTTAAATCTGATATATTCCTTGTCTTTACATAGCGTTGATTTTAAGTTGGAAGTTTCAAATTTGTAAACATGTTCGCCATTAATTGAATTGTCAATACGCATGCGCACAGGTGAAAAATGTTTTCATCGCTTAGTCAGAATTTCCGGTGTAGTGGTATACGAATTACCTCCCTTAGACCACGTTACCTCCCTTAGACCACGTATAGAGCGGTGTGCACCCGGCGCGCGCCTCCCAAAATTGTTCATAATGTTAGTTTGAAAGATCATCTTTCATATTCTTAAAAAATGATGAAAATAATACTAATAAAAAATAATGAAAAGCGTTTTTAACTCAGATCCCGTTTAATTATTGAAATTAAGTATCTGATCGAACTATAGGCTATAACAAATAATATTTTTGGATAGTGCAACCATATTGACGAGGGCACGAATAAATTAGCGATATTCTGGTTTTCTTAAAAGTCAATTTACGATTTTTTTTGTTTGCTTTTGCAACTGGTACGTTAAGTAAAATCATGATTTGCTAAAAATAGTTTTCATGATTAAACCTGTATGCAAATTTTTGTGACAACCCTCGATCTCATTGGAATCACACATTGGATAAGATGTGCAAGCTAGTATCTCCATAACTAGTGAATAGAATTGATTGGAAATTCACACATTTGTTCTCTATGATTATCTTACATGATTGGCACAAGTCCCATAACTCTGAATTTCCCTTTTTTCATAACTTTATGCTCCTTTTCTAACTGCCAAGCACATGGAGAAGTAGAGCGCGCTGTCTTTATGGACATCTCTTGTTATATATCAATTTAGCTAGCTTACGGAAGGTTCGTGTTTTACATTGTCCACTCGCGCCTGAAAAAAAATGCATAGAGGGGCATACTGAGGCAAAAGTAGAGCCATAACCGTTTACAATACATTGTTGTTGCAAATTGAAAACCAAATCTCAGGACCATTAATAAGTTAAATGTTCCTAGTAAAACTACAGAGCAATTTTGATTGAGTTTCCAATGCACTTTACATTTTATAATTAATTTTGAGAATTGACATTTCCTCGCCTTCAAAAAAAAAAAACGTCAATCAGTTTTCTCATCAGATGTACAGTCGATTACAGTAACGTTACACTGTAAACTTAACAATTGTTATTGTCATAATTCGATTTGTTTGTTTGTTTGATTGGGTTTCACGTCACACCGACACAGTATAGGTCATATGGCGACGTCCCAGCTTTACTGGTGGAGGAAGACCTCGGGTGCCCTTCCGTCCATTATATCAGGCACGAGCGGGCACCTGAGTAGAACACCTGAGTAGAACCACCGACGTTCCGTAAGCTTGCTGGATAGCTTCCTCACATGAAAGAATCCAAAGTCCCTGTCGGGATTTGAACCCACAGCGGTGAAGGGCAAGTGGTTTGTCATAATTCGATAGTTGTCATATTGTTGTACATGTATAAAATAGCGTTATGTTCATCTGCAGGAAAATATCGTGAATTAAGGTTATGACTGAAAAAGTTTGTTTGAAATATATCATCAACAAACATGCTATTTTGTAAAATTAACAATAAAAAATGTATAGTTTAATGTATTGTCAGTTACATTATGTAAAACAAAGATTAAAATGGTCAGTCAGCAGGTAAAAATAGGAATAACTTGACATTTTGCCATAATCTTGTGTTTAATTTTGTATTTTATAATGAAAAAATCAATAAATTAAGCCAAATGAGCAGCGATTTTTTCTAAAAATATAAATCAAAATGTATTGGTAACGCTCAATTCTTAAAGTGTATAAAGCTATATATCTGATGCAAAAATTATTGTTTGAATTAAAAAAAAAAGGATACTCGCTTGTACATGCACAAAATTATTGCTAAACGGATAAAACCCTACTTAAAATAGCAAAATTATATATTTATTCCGGAACATTTTATTCTGTTTACGTAAATTATTCATGTGTATTAAATAACAGTCATATTCTATGTTAAAACTTTTTCGGGAATCAACCATAAATATAATGGGACCAATATCAGTTTACTGTTGATAAATTTTATTAAAATCTTTCATAAGATATAAATTTATACTTTTTAAAAAGAGTGGGACAGTCTTTTTATGATTCAGGCAGTTTTTATAATTATCATACACATTTTTCATTCATTCACCATTATAACAGCCAATCTTTTAAAAAAATAGTACCGATTCAAGTCAACATGACAGAATAAAATGAGCATATTGCCACGTTAAGATGAAAGAAAACAAACTAACTCAATAAATCACAGCATTCACTTGCTTACATGTTTTAAACAGAAATACCGTAACTGGTCTCTGTATGTTTACTCATATAAGAAATAAAACTGATATTTGCATGATTTGATATGATTGGTACAATTTTAAAAATGTAACATTACGTAAATAAATCGCATTTTGAAATTCAATACCCTCGATCGTATATATACATATACTTCAGTAGTGAAAAAAGACCGTTTAAACATTTTGAAGTTTTGAGATAACATGCTTAAATTTTATTTAAGTAAATAACCCAAACAAATGCATTTTACATACAACAATTGATTTGTATTACTTAGGTATGCACAGTAGGAAGAAAAGTCTCTATGTACGGAAGCACAGAGGAGACATGGTGGTTTTCGTGGCCACCACGAAATTGAACAATAACACGATAATTTATTCGTAGACACGAGATAATTCACAAATCAAGTCATTAGATTATCTCGTGACTACGAGTTGGTTAACGAAACACCATCATACAAATCAGTCTGCCATATTTTCTCGTAGCCACGAGTAAGGATTTTTTGTTTGTTTTTATTTCTATTTCTCTTATTTACATGCGTAAATCTTAACATTTCTTAGTTAATTTAGCCATTTCGTATATAACTCAATTAAGTGTGGATTAACAAGAAACTTAGAAAGCGCCTGCTGATTGATTTATATACTAAATTAAATGTAGTTTAAGAAATAAAGAGGTTAATTTACATTACTCTAAGAACACATGCATGCACTAAACAAAATCTGTTATGAATACGTGACTGATGGCCATTATGTACCTCATTTTAAACGCCAGCGTTGATTGATTGATTGATAGAATCTATTGTGTCAAAATGTCTGTGACGTAATACCACATTGATCATGATAAAGAATAGATATTTGTAAAATTCCCTGTACCTTACATTTTATTGTTTATATAATATATGATATAACCTTATTTGTGAAGAATTACCAATATCATAAGTTTTAAACAAATACATGTAACAGTCTAAATTTGTTGATAAAGGAAGGAAATAGAAATGTATTTTCTGAAAAAAGTCTTCGCCATATCCTTTACTTATAAATTATACATGTATGTATTTTTTAAAACTTATTTTTAATTTATGTAATAAATTGTTGTGTATATGTTACAAATTCTTGGATATTTTTAAAAATTGCGTTGGAAGAAAAAGTGATGTACGTGTATATAATTTCTGTTAAACTTTAAATTCGGTTGTGACTAAGGACCACGGCATTTATGATTAAGTCCACATTGAATTTACCTGAGCCCATTTTCAGCCACCACATCATTCCTTGGCAGGTTGTCAAGCAGTTCCTTACTTTCACTTTCGCAAGGAAACTTAAAAATTCTGTACATGCTAGAGCAGAGGAACAGTTTGAATGACAGAATAAAGGATTTCATGATCATTAACAACGAAAGTGACCTGCACGGTCCGGGAACCGAACCCGGGTCACCCGATTCACAGCCCAACATATTATACTTATTGAGCTATTCGGGCGGCATTTAACTGTAAGTTACATCCTTATTTACACTACATAGGATCTTTAAGTGTATTAAACCTGAAGTAAAGCAATAAACATCTATAATTTTTTTGTCAAGTTCACGATGGTACTTATTTTAGGACATGGACATGTTTGTCTGTTTGTTTTTTTTGTTTGACTGGGTTTTACGTCACACCGACACAGTATAGGTCATAATTATGGCGATGTTCCAGCTTGAATGGTAGAGGAAGACATCAAGTGCCCTTCCGTGCATTATTTGAGAAGAACCACCGACGTTTTCCGTAAGCTAAGAAGGTTAGCTTCCTCACGTGAAAGAATCCAAAGTCCCTGTCGGGATTCGAAACCCACAGCGGTGAAGGGTAAGTGGTTTGAAGTCAACGACCTTAACCACTCGCCTGATTAAACACAATATCAAATATTTGTGTATAAAGATACATTTTCTGAACTTTTTTTTTTAAAGCTGTAACACAATTAAGCATAAGAAAACCCTACCGGATGTTAATTGTAAGTCACGGCGCGATTCAAAATGTATAGAAGAGTGTTTTTTTCAAAACTACTGTGTTGAATACCTTGCCAAACTCACATCTCCACCTTGCGTTCATTTTATGACAACTTTATAGTACATTGAGTCAATTAGGAATAACACATCGAAACTAAATAATGATAATAAAAAATACTGTTTTGAAGTGCCAGATGTCAAGTCAGTTCATATCCAAGCTCATTAAAAACAGGAAACAAATCAACAGCTCGAAATTAAAAGGGACAAAAAAAAAAACCAAAACAACAACAAAACAAAACAACATTAGCAAACAAACCAAGGGAAAAAATCGAAGTAACGCTGAATGTTGTGCTGAATGGTGAGCCGGCTTCACGGTCCAGCTGCGGTCGGAAAAAAAGGAAAAAGAAACAAACAAAAAACCCGAATGTCAATCTAAATGTTGTGCTGAATGTCGAGCCAGGATTACTCCACATTTTAAAGAGATTAATGTATTTATGTTGATTAATATGTATAATTATATATTCACATTGTAAAGCTTGCCCAGTTTCTCCCTTTTCTGGGGG